>NC_142577.1:25542500-25682500 GCF_041283825.1 Pyrus communis | reverse complement strand
GGAGAAAACCCGGTTAGTTTCTGAGTACAGAGGCATCAGACATTTAAGACAAACAAAAGACATGGAGACAAACTACCTTATAAACAGTTCCGAAACCTCCTTGTCCAAGCTTGTTGACAATGTCAAAAGACCCCGTGGCCTTTTCAATTGTTGAGTACTTGAAGTTTAAGCTACTGTCGTTTAGGGTTTTCACCCACTTCTCTGCATCATATGATCCTGCAAAACCCCGAAATTCTTTAGCAGTCCCGTAATCTCTTACATTTAATATACCATTTTCTCCATCACATATGATCTTTTATTTTCACCATTGAAGCAATACAATCTGATAGCATTGCAGAATTTCTACTAGCTTTTTACCTCTTCTTTTCTTTTGTATATATCTGTGCTTCCAGATATAAAATCCAATGGCTACTCCAACTACCAAAACTACTAAGGAGCTGACAACTGAAACTACTATGACAATCGTGGTACCTGCAACAAAGTTCCGAAGATTAGGTGAGCAAAATTATACACAGGCTGTCTCTCGAACCACCGAAGCAGCCTATCCTCCCCGCGCTTAAAGTGATTAGAGGGAACCTGTGTTATATAAAAGGGGTAGAAATTTCATGTACCTCTGGAGCTTCCATTAATTCCCATTTCCTTGTTGAGAAAATCTTTGTCTGAATACCTCATGAAACACCCGGTGTACAACGCTCGCCCCTCTGACCAAGGCAAGCATCCCAACATTGATGCAGATGCATTTTCCAAACACTGTCTGCAAGAGCTCTCATCCAAAGTTCTCCAGCAATCGGCCAACACATAAGCTGACTCGTTTGCTGCCCCACTCACACTCACCTCACCCCTTGCATATCCTCGGTTGCTTGGCGCAGACTCAACCGCATGCTTCACAACCTGCCCTGCCGCTTCTCCAAATGCCGAACTCTTCCTCGTGGTGTTCCCACACTCAACCCTGTCTTCCGATCCTCTAAACTCCTCGTAAAAGCTATAGTTTTCGGACCTCAAGAAGCAACCGTCGAGAAAAATCCGACCCCCATTGTAAGGAAAACATTGGGGAAGCACTGTATACGCCTCGTTGTAGCATAGCACACAGTCTAAAAGAGAAAGGTCTCCATAGCATTGAGCTAGGCCGTAGTTGGTGTCCGGGCCTGAACCGGTGACTGCCACTCCGAAGCCGGAAGTTCGCATTTGTTTACTGATGTTATTCATCGTGCCGACAAAATTCGGAACAAACACAGTTGTGTTGTGCTCACGTTGGTTGCCGCATATTATTTGTACCGTCTTCGTTCTTGGATCTCCGACAGCCATTCCTAGTAACAGCAGGATCTTCAGCGGAAGCAAATGTTGGGAAAGAACTGAAACGTTGCATTTCTTCATTTTTTTGGGATGAATTGGAAGTTTGATTCAGTAGGCAGCTGGCTTAACACCAGCTTATTATCGATACTGTACTGGTATTGTAGAAAATTTAGTGATCAGTACTAATAACATGTCGATACATTTTTTATTTAGCGGCAATGATATTAAAATGTTATCAATGACATATTGTCATTGCGTTCAGAGCAGCTTGCTTGAGAAACATGAGAGCATCGGCAGTCATCAATAGAGGCACCTAGACTGAACAGCTAATAAATGCAAAAATAAAGGATTTTTCCCTACGTCCATATTAGCTGCAGTCACCAGGAATAGACCGGAGTACAATTGAATTTTTTCGAGTTATATCCTAAATAAAGGGTATGAATTGCAGATAGAAATACGTATATAACTAAACTGTCAAGGAATTCTTACCAGGATTTGGTTCAGAAATCAATCCATGAGAGAAGAAAAGAATGAAGAAGTTGTAGGCAAAGTTTTGAGTGCATGAAAATTCGATTTTTTCCTTAAACACGAGACCTATAAATATATATGTACACGTACCTTTTGGCATTGGATCAGTGAAACTACGAGTTCCTGCAGGTGAGGTGAGAAGCTTAATCGAGGACTTCTGGCTTCTGGTTTTTGGCTTTTGGCTTCTGCTGTTGTGAAATGAATTAGCTAGCTAAAGAGAGAAAAGCCAACTCGAAGAATTTGGAATATGTTCAGATGAGAAGTCAAGAGTGATCTAGGGCTGTACTGGAAAAGTTTCCTCTTTGCTATTCAACTTCAAACTTTCAAATCAAAAGACTGAAGACTGAGGGAGGAGAAAGTGGAAACTACGCGGTGTTGGACCGAAAAGCCGACAGCTATACACACAGACACAAATATGTATGCATGTATGTGTGTAGGAGGAGGGGTAGCTATGTCCGGTAGTAGTTGGTTCATTTGACTGTTGTGAGAAATGAATGTCTCCATTTTACAGTTTTACCGTAATAATAAATCTCTTGTGATCTACGTTTCCGAAATCGATCCTATCAAATATTTCACAATTTTTCCGAAGTGATCTATTAATCTACTAATAAGTCGTTTAATAGCTGTTGGTTGTTGCTTCTTAGTTGTCCTTACAAACTCGTTTTGATTTAGTGATATTTCTACCCGCTTAGTTGGTTGACAGAATATTAAATTTGACTCATATTGTTTAGAACTAGAATTATTGGGCTGGGCCGAGTATGGAATTGTTCTCGGCCCAGAAGCTCTGCTCGAGGATTTCTACAAACCAACCGATTCATGGGCCGCCTAACTAAGGTCGGCCAAGCCCTATTTGGGAAAAGAATATTCCAAATAAATAGGAAGTAGGTGGGCCTTATTGCGAAGCGGATGAATAAAGAGGTTAAGTCCTGATGCAATAAGGATTCTCGGCCAGATAAGGATACCGGTAAGTGGAAGTGAATGTGGCCTAATAAGAGGTTGAATTCAAAATCCTAATAGAAGTGGGATTGGCCGAGATAAGATGGATTGGGGTAAGGAGTCCTAGTTCGAGTATGATTATGATTTGTTCTTGCTGCTATAAATAAAGGACGGAGTGTGCAATTCAAACCCTCTCCAATTCAGCACACAATTGCCCTACGCAAACTTCTCAAACAACTTGAGAATTGTTTTATTTTCTTTTTCCGCCAACACACCTTCAGTTTGGATAAACAACACTGTGGAGGCAACCGGCAAACATCTTCAGTTTGGATAAACAGCACTACGTCGAGGCCAACTGGTTACCTATCCAAGTCTCGGTCGAGAAAGGTTTCCGAATCCTTATTGGCAGAGATCATCTTATTAGCCTTCTCGGCTAAGCAAGGTGTTACGAATTACGACATTCGGCACATTGAACGCCGAGTGGTTTTATGATTGGATACTCACAAGTGAGTTTCAGAGTTCGGCATTCCAACGGCCGAACCACATTTACCATCAAGATATACATCACCTTTGAGTACTTGTGTCCATATAGTCTGGTGTCGATTCGACGTGCTTATACTCTCACGAAGACCGAATCCGGAGCAGACGATTTGTGAACTTCGCAGAATTAGCAGCCTTGTCTTCAGGCTTGAAAATCCAAAGGCCGAGACTTGTTCCTTCGTTGGCCCCAGTCACAAGATCAAGAAGTCAACAACACGCTCAACGCAACATCAACAAATTTTACTCCTCGGCCGACGAGTTGGCACGCCCCGCACCAACTGAATGACATAGTTAGCTCATTAGTTACTTGGCCTGCGCACCACGTAGGTTCTGTAATTTTAGGATCAACACATTTGCATGACGAAAATAATATATATTTGTGATAAATTTAACATCTAACTGTGAAAGTGCCAGTTACAGTTTTCTTTTTTTTCGTCCCCAGCAAAATTCAACAAGGGCTGTTAGCTCAGCACAAGTTGCTCTGGAAAGATAATGTTCATATTGATGCCTTGTTTTCTACTCATATATAGCTCTTTGGCACGGATGACATATTCAACGTGAAAACAAACCACCCACTACAATATATAATAAGTCAATAACATTTAGTCTTAATCACCGTACCAAATAATTAACAGATGCACACAAATTAATATTCCGAGGAAGTATTGCTATTATTAATGTTATTGCTGTTGTTATATTGTAACTATCTAATAATATATATATATATATATATATATATATATATGTTATAGCAACTTGGTGTTTCAAACCGACCATTTGTCATTTAATTTGAATGTTTATCTTAATCAGCATTATCACTTGAGGCTTTTTCTAAAGAAACCAAAAGAAACAGAAGAATGATTTTACTGAATAATCCTCTTTTCATTTACTGACCTTCTTAATTACATTTACATTGGGGGTATACATATATATAGGCAAGGCCATGTACAAAACAAACTTCCTCTAACATCCTGTAACAAATTATAACAACCTAACCAAACTATACAGTTGTAACAAGAATAATTGGTTGCCTAAAACTATATGAACTGTCATGACTTGGCATCCTTATCTTTACACCCCCTCAAGCTGAGCTTGGAAAGACTTGGAGTTCCAAGAGAAAGCTTGGATTGAAGAAAGAGAAACCGATTCTTAGACAAAGATTTAGTGTGAATATCGGCTATCTGATCCTGGCTGCAAACATACTGAACTTTAACCGTATTGGCAAGAACTAGCTCCCGTATATAGTGGTAATCAATTTCCACATGTTTGGTTCGCGCATGGAAAACAAGGTTTGAAGCAAGAGAGATGGCAGAAATGTTATCACACCAAATGGTAGGTTTATCAGAGAAGGAGAAACCAAAATCTCTGAAAACTTTACAGATCCATGTAACTTCAGCTGCAATATGAGCCAAGGATCGATATTCAGCCTCAGTAGAAGAACGAGCTAATGTAGGCTGCTTTTTAGCACTCCAGCTGACTAAGTTGGAGCCAAGAAACACACAAAATCCATTCGTGGATAGTTGATCAAAAGTGCAGCCAGCCCAGTCTGCATCAGAGTAGGCAGATAAAGTGAGAGGACCTTTATGAAACCATATACCATGTGAGGATGTACCTTTGAGAAATCTAAGTATTCTTTTGGCGGCTTGCAAATGTAAATCAGTGGGAGTATGCATGAATTGGCATACCTGATTAACTGCAAAGGAGATATCAGGCCGAGTCCAAGTTAAATACTGTAGACCTCCCACAATAGACCGATACTCAGTTAATGTGTACCACTTGGATCCAGTTTGGCAATGCCAAGAGGAGTAGAGCAAGGCTTAGCACCCTCCATTTTGACCCTTTGTAACAAGTCCATCAGATATTTACCCTGATGGAGAAATAAGCTGTCTTTGGTTCGATGAACTTCAAGGCCCAAGAAATAATGTAAGGGACCTAAGTCCTTTACAGGGAACAAAGAACTTAGTTTCTGGATGAAAAGATTGCACACGGAGGAATCAGGACCACTGACCAAGATGTCATCGACATAGACAAGGACAATGACAGAACGGGAACCTTAAGAACAAAGAGAGATGTATCAGATGATGATTGAGTGAAACCAAGAGACTTGAGAGCTTGAAACAACTTGTCAAACCATGCTCTGGGAGCCTGTTTGAGGCCATACAAGGACTTCTTGAGTTGACACACATGATTTGGAAAATTTGGATCACTGAAACTAGGTGGCTGATGCATGAATACTTCTTCTTTTAAATCACCATGAAGGAAAGCGTTGCTGATATCAAGTTGATGCAGAAACCAATTGAAGTGGACATCAAAAGTTAACAAAATTCTGATAGTAACAGGTTTTGCCACAGGACTAAAGGTTTCTTGATAGTCCAAACCCTCTTTTTGATGAACACCCTTGGCAACAAGCCGGGCTTTATACCTGTCAATAGTTCCATCAGGCTTCTTCTTGATTCTAAACACCCACTTACAACCGACAACATTCTGGGAGGAAGAAGAAGGAACCAAAATCCAGGTTCCAGTTGATTGGAGGGCATTGAATTCAGCCTGCATGGCTGCGCGCCACTCAGCAAATTTAGAGGCCTGAGGGTAGGTTGTTGGAACATAATCAATGGAGGAGGATAAAGGGTGTTTGGTAGCGGTGTAGACTTTAGGCTTAAAAATACCATTTTTGGATCGAGTAACCATAGGATGAATGTTTTGAACAGGTAAAGATGGAGAAGAGGGAGAAGGTAAAGGGCTGAAAGTAGGGGAGGAGACAGGGTCACTAGAGGTAGGAGCATGGGGAAGATGATTGATAGATTGAGAACTGGGTAAAACAGAGGGTGAGGTGGACAGGGGAAAGTGTAGGTCAAAAGTAGGAGAAACAAGAGGGATAGAATGAGAAGGTGAAGCGGGCTTGGCAGTAAAAGGAAAAGACTTCTCATCAAATAAGACATGCCGAGAGATGTATACCCTGTCAGTAGCCATGTCCAAACACCGATAACCCTTATGTTGTAAACTGTACCCAAGAAAGACACACTGCTTGCTTTTGCCATCTAGTTTAGAAGTGACATAAGGTTTTAACCAGGGGTAACAGCTGCACCCAAAAACCTTTAACCGAGTATAATCAGGGAAGGAATGAAATAGTAACTCCCATGGGGATTTCACAAGACCAGAAATGGGCAACCGATTAATCAAGTATATAGCAGTGGATAGAGCTTCAACCCAATAGACTTGAGGAACATGAGATGCAACTAACAATGTTCTGGCTGTCTCTACAAGATGTCGATGCTTGCATTCTACACAGCCATTCTGTTCAGGCGTATGTGGGCAACTGAATTGATGAGAAATGCCATGCAAATTAAGGTAAGACTGAAAAGAAGCACTAGTGAATTCACCCCCTGAATCAGAACGTATAGCCTTTATTTGATTTAAAAGAAGAATCCGCTTAGTTAGAGTTGACAATTTAATAATAATCTCTTGTGATGTATCTGGGATTAGTTTTCATGGTTAAATAAAGTGAGAGTTGACAATTGAGGCTTTTTCTTTTTGTCTTCGTAATATAACAGCTAGGTTTTCATATGCATGACAAACTCGTTTTGGTTTAGTGATATTTGTCTCTGCTTAGTTAGTTAATAGAATATTAAATTTGACTCATGACTCGCATGCATGAACGAGATTTTTAGAGTGTCAATAACATTTTCCTATTACTAATTATATTTGTATACCCCGCACCTGATTAACCCAGAAGACATAACTACTTAATTTATGAACCAGTCTCGCAGAGAAAAAGTGCCGGACTAATTATATTTAGTTTTTGTGCTTTCCAGATAAATTATAATATGATATTTTATTCCGTAAAATTCGATGGATTCAATGCGGTTCTTGAAAATTGTAGGAGTTGCAGTTTGATCTGCATGTGCACCCCAAGAGCTGCTGGCATTGTCATTATTCCTTGATTAACTGTTAATCTTGGATTATTTTTTGTATTAACTTTGACTTTAGTATGGTTGCTTGTTTCGCTATAATTCTCACCGACATTTGAAAATGTTGATTCAACCAATTATATATATTATATTAAAATAAAGAAATAGAGTCCCACTTTCGTAACTTTGATTTTGATTTTATTCGAGAAGTACATCAAAACTGCCTAATACAAAGAAAGTTCGAAAAGTTTATTACGAGAAAACCGATAACGTGACAATGTAACAATCGTACCGTTTCAAGATAAAAGATTGCATATCAATAATATAATTCTCTACATATATTTTACAAAGGGCATTCAGTCCTACCTACCCATGTTGTTAAAACATATAGAAGTTGCACAAAATTTGACTGTAATTAGACTCCAGGAGCTGCGGGCTGGATCATTTGACATTCACTAGTCTGTAGGGATTGCTTAAGCTCATAGATCATCTGAACTCGCAACATTTACATTGTGGATGAAGACAAATACAAAATGTTCATCTCGGCTCAATCCAGCTTTGGGTCATGCTATTCTTCGAAGATTGCGTGTTAGACTCCACGGGCAGAGAATTGAAACTTCCTGAAGGAATTCTCCTGCTGAATTCTGCGCTACCAGAATTGAGAAATGGGGGTTGTGTTGGCTGAGGAATCTCAACATTTTCGGTAAGCATTTTCACGACTAATGACATTG
The DNA here is from genome assembly GCF_041283825.1 of Pyrus communis. NCBI lineage: Eukaryota > Viridiplantae > Streptophyta > Magnoliopsida > Rosales > Rosaceae > Pyrus > Pyrus communis. The sequence goes on along the minus strand of NC_142577.1, from coordinate 25,674,564 downwards.
CCGGCCGCAGCTCTGCTGAAGCTTGCACGCAAAGTAACCCTATTTGAAGTAACCGAGATGCTTCTTCATTTTCAAACTTACCTTCTAGGAGTGGATCGACAGCTTCACGTAACCTACAAGTTCCATAAAGATCCCAAGTCTTTATGAAATAAGATAAAAGAAGGTTAAATTATGATTACTGAAAGTGGATGTGAAAATTTGTTCACGAAATATCAATTTAGCAGATATGCAAGAGAAACAATTTTGTTTACCATCTGTAGGATAGAAGTCGAACTTGAAAAGACAGAATTGTTCCTCCTTCCACAGATGACTTCGATGACAACAACTCCAAAACTATAAACATCTGCCTTCTCGGTCAACTTGCCACGAACAGCATACTCCGGAGCCATATAACCTCTGAGCAAGAAAATTTAGTATTCTTCTATGTTAGAAACCATAAACAAGTCTTTGGAGCAGAAAATAAAAACGAAAACAGGCAGAGCGCAACTTACAGTGTGCCAGCAATGGCAGTGCTTATGTGAGTTTTATCTTCAGGGAACATTCTAGCAAGTCCAAAATCAGCAATCTTTGCATTGAATTCCTCATCCAGCAGAATGTTGCTCGGTTTTATATCCCTATGAATGATCCTCAATTTCGATTCTTCGTGAAGATAGGCCAAGCCCTCAGCTGTTCCCAGTATGATTTTATACCTCAAATCCCACCTCAGTGGCTCCACATTGTTTTTCACTGAGAATTCATAGAGGAATGAACTGTAAGAATGCGAAAATGGACTGATGATGCAAAAAACCAAAGTGTCTTACCGAAAATAGGATGGAGAAGAGAAAATTACCAATAAAATAATCATGAAGGCTTTGATTTGGGACATACTCATAAACAAGAAGGCTCTCGGGCCCTGTAATGCTGCACCCCAACAGCATTACAAGATTTTTATGATGAATTCCGCTGATCAAATTAACTTCGTTGAAGAAATGATCCACCCATTGCCTTGTGTTGAAGAAGAGCCTCTTTATGGCAATAACATTTCCATCCGGCAGAACTCCCTGTGTGTAAAATAAAGGAAATTCCCAAGTTAATTCCATACAATGAAATCTGATACCTAAGCGGAACGAAGGAAGAAATTACCTTATACACTGAGCCAGATCCTCCTTGTCCAAGCTTGTTGGTATCATGAAAGTAATTGGTGGCCTTTTCAAGAACTTCGTATGAAAAATTGAGTTGGGACTTGTTCACAGTGGCAAACAGAGCTCCAAATTGCTTTTTCTCTGAAGCAGCTGTGAAATTAAAACAAGAACACAAATTTGATCAAATGCTTAAAGATAGAAGAATCTAAACAGAGTTTCAAACCAAAACCCCAGTACCTTTCCTCCTCCTCAGTATTTTCTTCCTTGCAAAGAAAGCAACTGCAGAAATGGTAAGCACAACAGCAAATGCAGCAAATGTTACGGCCAAAATTATCGCCAAGCCACGGCGTCCTGTCAAACAATTTGCATATGAACATCATCACTCAGGAACAGATTGCAGAATTAAGTTAACAACACAAAACCAAAATTTACAAGTCCAAACAATGTCAAGTTTCCTACTTTAACAAACAAATCATCACCATTCATCACATTGAACTCTAAAGTCGAATCAGATGGTCCGAAATTTGAATCCAAACCACAAAAAATTTGAACTTTATCAAATATTCTTAGACTGTAACCAAGAAAATGTAAAAAGATCAAGTAACCAAACTAGAGCAGTCCGCCTCGCATAACCGGAGTTCAGATTAGATTAGAATATCGCTCGAATAAAAAAAATAACTAACCTCCATTTCCTCCTGCATCATCGGTGACTGTATTGTTATCATAAAACTTCTGATTCGAATACCTCAAATAACACCCAGCATTCAAAACCCTCCCTTCTTCTTTCGGAGTGCAAGATTCGATTCTCTTAACGGCGTCAGCCAAACACTCCTCGCAACCAGGCCCCTTCACAAACTCCCAACACTGCGCCAACCCGTAAACGGAAACGTTCCCTTCACCCACCACAAACTCAGCAGAAAACCCATCATTCCTCGGCGCCAACGAACTCAAATTCCTCACCAACCTCAAAGCATTGTCCTTAAAAACTGTCCGATTCCGACCAAAATCTCTGTCCTCACAAACGGTCCTGTCTTGGGAACTCAAGCTCTGGTTGAAGAAATCGAAATCATCGTACCGGAGGTAGCAGCCGTCGAAGAAAAGCCGGCCGCCGCGAGTTGCTTTCTGAAACGGGAGGCACCCTAAAATCTTGGTTTTGCACTGGGCGAAGCAGAGGTCGCAGTCCGTTTTGGAGAGGTCTTTCATGCACTCGCCGAAGGCGAAAACGGTTACGTTTCCGGTTCCGGTGACGACGCTAGCGTATCTTCGGGTGGCAATCTGCGGGGTGACGGCGTCCATGGCTGCTAAGAAGTTGGAGACGAAGGTTTGACGTTCTGGGTTCTGAGCGGTGTCGTTTGTGCATATCATAGCTGCCTGTGTGGCTCTCGGGTCAGAACGAGCGCTATTTAGAAACAAAAACAGAGGAAGGAACAGAAGTAAGATAATATTGGACATGTTGGAGTTTGATTCGGTACAAAGTTGACGAAAAATGGTTGGATTGAATGATATATGTGTAATGGGGTGCTTGGAATTCAAGAAAATGTTGTGGTGATGTGGTTGTTTTCTGAATTTGGAAACTGGAAAATGTTGTTGAAAACGAGTAAGCAATGGTCATAGATATGGTGGTGACACGGTAAGTCATAGAGAAACCAGGTGGTGAATATGATAAGGGGCTGGGGACGGGCACGTGCCCCCCTCTCAATTCTTTTTATTTGGAAAAATAAATATGCTTAATTTTAAGTAATTTGATACAACTACCCGCTCCTTCAATCGTTGAAGACCATCATGAGCCGAGTATTCGAGTTCATTATGACTGCTCACGAAGAAGAAGAAGAACATGAGGAAAAAAAAAATAATTAAAAGAGCACTAAAGGGCAGCAATGTAGCTAAGCAAGTAACGGTAAGGGTTAGTCAAGTACTCAACGAAATGTCTCACTCAAAAAACTGGAAGAAAACAAAATTGGCATCACTACTTGTTGTGCCCTCGGTGAACTAACTTTTTGCCTTCACGCCTAGTTAAAGCCGCTTTGTTGAGTGAAAATGACAATAGAGCACATCAATATATTTGCCTCTCGTTTCTAAGTAGAGAATAATATCACTATACCGTCGTAGCATCAACTTACGCTTTTGTCGGTAATTGGAATAATAGTTATATTTTGCATATTTGAATTCATTAAAAATCGAGTTTCAATTACAAGTTACTCATATATTATGCGATAAAGAAAATATAAAGTAGAATTGTCATATACGTACAATAGTTGGAGCTCGACTCTTGATTTTCAAAGAAATGGACTCTTTGGGTTGGGGTGGTTTTAATAATTCATGGTTTCTAATTTTTAAGGATTGGTAAATGCATCATTAATGTGTATTAGCTCAACTTATAAAATATATATATTGTAGAGAAATACTAAAAAGATTCTCTCAAAAGTAAAACTCTTCATAGTCTTTCTGTCACTTCATTTTTTTCACAATATTTTATAATATTAACACGAAAATTAACGTTACACTTTGAAGTAACATAGAAATCATACAATTTCACATTGTAATCTCAAATAAATTACCTCTACTTGGGTAGCCGTATTCTAATGACATATAATAATTAGTCGCTAATGTCCGCTACAAATTGGAGAGAAGTCAAAGTCAACTGTCAAAGTCTGCGAGTTGCGTTGCTGCCGTTTAAAAAACGGAGACAGAATATCTACCCGCACACGGCACGACCATAAATACGAAACGCGGAGGCGGAGGAGCTTTCAGTTCCTCCCTGTTCCGGCTTTTTGGTTGAGGCCAAAAGGGCTTTCAGGGTTGACAACTTTGCGACCAATTGTGGGGCGCCATGTGGACCGTACATTGTCGGATACGGACTATGGAGATGCGACTTGTCGAAGTAGTGAAAGGGATCGATACGATGTACCGTATCAGAGGCCCAATCATTGTAAGAGGCCCAATTTGAAGAAGCCTGTTTCAGTAGCCCATAATGGTCCAGCTAGTACTTGGTTTCTCAAGCCCAAAACCAAAAAGTTTGTATTTCTTTTTATTCCAGTTGAAGGCTGTTGGAAGAAAAAGAAATACTTTAAGAAAGACCAGACTTCGATGAAGGATTAAGGATCAAACAATCCCTACTTGTTTATGCTTTTGATGAAGTTGAGGTGCGAAATTTTCGTGTCAAATCAACATCATTATGTTTAGAAAAATACTACAGAGGCTTTCTCAAAAGTATGACACTTTATGAACTTTACATTACCTAATACTTTTAACACAATTTCCGTACTAACATTATGACATATAACACAAGATGAGTTTGGTAACTCTCTCACAGTTATACAACATTGTACAAAAAAATAAGATGACAGAGAATCCACAAAAATTCTTACTTTAAGAGAGTTTCTTTATCATTTCTCGGTTCACTCATTATCAAGTTGTTTGGTCCATAATTGTGGCTCCTTCTATTAGACTCCAACTTCTCTTCCCTTAAGCTTTTGGGATTTTTTACCATGTACTAGTATTTACTGTATTAGAATCATAAATATGATATAAATAATTCATTGATAATATTATTACATAACACGCCAATATATAGATATTATGATAACATAATCTGTCAATTATGAAAAGACAGATATCCTGCACAGAAGATTTCTAACTAAATAAAACCATACTTAATTAGATAAATTTTTCTTGCTCGTAACAAATACTGGCACGTAATCGAAACTACTAATTTACTTAAACTAAAACAGTACATTTTTTAACAGTTTAATAGGTATGCACATAAATTTTGAATTCCCAACTCGAGATCATTAACGATGACATGCAGTAAATCAAACATGTGGCGGTGAAATCTCATCAGAGGGTCGGGTAACAGAGTCTGATTTTCCTCTTTCACTTCTGCTGTTCTCAGCAAATTTCACACTTGCCTGGTGAAAGCCTTTGTCCTTCTCCTTGGAGCTCCACTCAGACATGTAATAGTCTTCCTCTGTGGCCTTGTTCTTAGATGGACCACAAAACATGCCACCCCACTGGGGAAAATAGACCAAAGTCATTGGGAGGGTGCAACATATGATCATGATCCCCATTAGGGTTATACCTGTTTCTTTTGAATATTTTGATCCTTTGAAGAATATCAGTTGGGTCAGAACTGCACCCACGTTTCCACCACCTCCTGTCATTCCAGATATGACCCCCAATGACCTGAAAATAGGGATTAAAACCAAGAGAAATGGATGAAAATGTGATTAGGGTAAGATAATAATGGGTAGCAACACAATGGTGTAGGTCAAGGTCAAAATTCGTAGAGATTCTTATATAGAATCAGAATATATATCTACAGTTACACTTCAAAATCTATTTCTTTAAACATAGAAACATCCACTATCATATGTGAAAGACTGAAAGTTGTATTGCTTCACTTTGGGAAGACATCATGGAGCCCTACCCCTACTTAACATTTTGACGTGTTAAAATCTTCATTGCTCTATTCTGACAGTAGACAGGATAACATAAATATCTTCCGTGAAAACTATACACTCCGATTGGTGTTTATGTGGACAACAACTAGCTCATCTTTATTACACTGTTGATAAATATAACTTGTGCATAATTAATAATCTGCTAGATAATTAATGTTGCTTGAGTTTTGTGTTTTATATATTAACAAACCTTTCGCACTAAGTAAGGATAATACAAGTAATGAATCAGGAAGGATAAGAACGAGAGAAAATTTGAGGTTGAGATTAATTAGCCATATGGGCGTAGCTAACTTGGCTATGATATTTTATCCTCTCTTTTCTGAACTCAAATTTGAATCACGATGTTTTCATAACCTAGATTAGATTATAATACCGCTCGAACAACACATGAATTAAAAAGTATGAGGTGTGATATCCATACACTCTTTTTTACTTCTCACACATACTTTTAAATTTCGGGTGTTGAATCGGATGAATTGAAAAAGATCAAAAAGGTAGAAATTAACAAAATGTGTGAAAATTAAAAAGAGATGCGTAGATAACACATCCAAAAAGTATTTGTGAAAAGAACATACCTTCTAGAGACAAATGGAACCACACCAAATGTAAGCCCACAAGCACCTTGGACGAACACGGAGAACAAAATCATGACAACAATGGATCCAACCAAAGAATTCACCCGCCCAAGAATCACACACAAAACACCTCCCGTGGTCTGCACCACCCACAGAGTCCACAGCCTTCCCCTCATCCCAAACTTCTTAGCCACAACATCCGACAGAATCCCACCTCCGGGCCTTGAAACAATATTCGCCAACCCGAAACTCGCCGCGATCATCCCCGCCGTGTGGAGTTTCAGATCGAACCTGTCGTAAAAATACTCCGCTATGATGTTGTCCACCGCTAGCTCCACCCCGAAGCAATATCCGTACGTCAATGCCAGAATCCAACCTCTGTAATTCGTGACGCCGTGGTAGAACACGCTCGAGAATTTGTCTTTCGGCTTTTCGCCGGACTTATGGAGGCCGTAGAAGTTTCCGTCCGGCAAGTCCTGTCCGAATATCAGGATGGCGAATGCTGACAGTGTCTGAAACAGGGCAGGGATGAAAAACGCGATTCTCCAAGCTGTGAACTTGACGGCGCCGATGTCCCTGATGAAGCCGAACACTACCGGCATGATAAGCTGCGTTGCTCCGCCCCCCAAGTTTCCCCACCCGCCCGCGACGCCGTTGGCGGTGCCTACTACGGGGGGAGAGAACATGGAGCTCATCCAGAACTGGGTCGAGACGAAGGTGGCGAGAGAGAAGCCGGTGAAGAAGCGGACGAGGAGGAAAGACATGGGGGACGACGCAATTGCAGTGAAGTAGACTGCAGGGGCAGTGAGGAGGATGAGTGAGGCGGAGGCAAGCCGCGGACCGATCAAGTCGCACGCTGTCCCCATGGCTATTCGGGCAAACACAGCGCCGGACACAGACGCAATCCCGGCATTGCCGATGTCACTGGCGGTTAGGTTGAGGTTGTCGCGGATGATGGGGATAAGCGGCGGAGCAGCAAAGCTGGACACAAAACAAAGGAAAAAGGAAAACCAAGACAGGTGGAACGCCCGCATGTGGGGTTTGGCAATCGAGAACAATCTGAACTCTGTGGCCTTGTGGTCGGAGTCCACCGGCAGCGCGAATTTCGGAGACCCGGGTTCCATAACTCGGTTCTCTACTTCCATTTTTCCGATGATTCGAGCGTTGGTTTGATCAAACTCGAAACTTTATGGTCAAATGCTGCAACCGTTAGCGGCCGTCCGATGATGCCGGACTGCCAGATACATACAAAAGGATTGCAACTTTCGTTTTTTGTTGTGAATTTGGATGTTACTTATAAATAGTATCACGACATATGGGAAGCTGGACTTCTCTAGGCCTCGAAAAGACAATAATTTTGGGTTTTTGGAGTTGGAAACTCTGTGAATCCGCCGAGTCTCACCCTTTCACTGCCGCTGTAAGATGCAGAGGAGAAGTTGGAAATGACTAAGGTACGTGGAGGGTAGTGCTTGGCTGGAAGTGTGGGGTTTGAGATCCCCCACATGCCTAGGAATTTGGAATTATAAGAACAAGTTGTGTAATTGCCATTGACTATTGAGCTTCCTTCGTGACTGGGTAAGAGAGATTCCTCCTCTCACAAGGCTTAATCACTTCTGATATAGTCAAGTTGTGTTTTAGGGATTGACTTTGGAGTTTTGGATTCAATTTCACATGGCATCATCGATAATTAAAGAATGAAGTGGGTTCTCAATAATCAACTTGTCATCGATTGAATCAAATCTAATCCCTAAAATGCTAAAAATAATCATTTAATACTATAGTTTAGTGGTATTGCTCTTAACAGGTCTTGGGTTCGATTATCGACAAATACGAGTTTGAACCACATTATTACTAATCTATTATGAAACCTAGTCCGCGCCCACTATAATATCAAAAAAAAAAAAAAAAAAAAAAAGGGGGCTAAAAATAGACTCCAAGAAGTGAGAGGATTCAATTATTTTCTTTTATTGGTAAAATTTTGTGTTGATTGTCTCACTCAAATGGGTTAAACTTTTTGTCAAAAAATCAAACTTCAATGTGAATCGGTAAGTTGTTAAGTTACAGATTTAAATGTCAATATAAGTCAATATAATACATGTTATAATCTAAGATAAATTTTTAAATTTATTATAATATCTCTAGTATTAATCTTTTTAGGTTTTATGAAAAGACCTGGTGGAACATTACTCAAATATTAGTTTTTATGTTTATTCTTAGTAAGTACGTAGGTGTTTTATATTCTCTCTTCTTAAACAACCAATACCATCCACACTTGATCACCATCTCTCACCTCATACAGCATCTAGGCAAAGCTAATTAAGCCCTCACCATCAAACCACCAATATTTTAGTGCAACCTTATAACATGCAGATGCAGGAGGCGAGCATCAAAGTCGATTCAATAAAGTTAAAAGCTCATCTTTCTCTTGCATGCAGATGCAGTAGGGTTTTGGAAGTCGAGGGGTAAGAAGAATTAGTACAGCGCCAGATAGTCTCAAAGTTCAAGCCACTTTCATTGACTTGGGCAGCCTGTCTGTGTCTGGGTTTGGGAGAGAATAAATAATTAAATATACAGTGAGACTTTTGAATGTTTGAATGAGGATTCTCTCTTGATATTCTTTGTTGGAATTCCGAGAATTCTCTAATCATTTATGTTCATTGTATATTATGTTGTTATAAATTATTGTAATTTTTTTATTTAAAATTAAATATAAAAATTACCTGATGAAAATTGGTCATACAAAATAAACAGAAATAATTAGATAATTCTTGGAATCCTTACAAAAAGAATCCGAAAATGATGCATTCTGAATATTCAAGGAGGGTAGAAAGTTTGAAAGGAATCTGCCTTGTTACGTGTGTACGCCTCATTCAGTGCGGGAGTATCGGCTAGTAAATCAGTGTGTCCAAAACACGAAATTGGTTAAAAAGATGAATACCTAGCTATTTAAGTGATGAGATATTTATATTAAAAATTAAAAAATTTTATTATTTATATAATAATACGTGATACCATCCGTATTTTGAACACAATAAAAAATTTATTCTCACTCACGTGCTCTATTATTCTTTCTTATTTCTTTGTTAGAGAAATACTAAAGAAAAACTAATGAAAAATGATTTGAAAACTTTGAGTTTTAAAGAAAATGACAAAAAAATTTTGGAAATAAATAGTATCATGATTAACTTTTTAAAATAAAAATTCATTGGTGAGTAGCACAAACAAGCTATGCGTATTGGCTGATCGATGGAGTAGTGAGCTTGACAGATGACACAGAGAGGAAGCAATTACTCTGCACCCAATGGGTGCAATCATATCATGGCGGAATGAAAGTCTACTTTGGCAGTTGGCCTGCCATTACGAGTAGGACCCTAATTTTTTTGACTCGGCGAGTAAAAGCAGAACTTTAGAAGTGCTTACTTCCAACTTTTATGGCCACAAGCTGCCAATCAATGGTTGCGAAGCTTAGGGGCTTATCTATTTGCATTGAGTTGGTAAGGCCTTCGAGACTCTACACAAAGTTCATACGTACGGGATTTGTATGATACTCATGGAAAAAATAATGCGAAACTGTTTGTGTTTGCGCTTTCTCTGTTGGGTCGTAGGATCTACTTTCGTATTTGTCATCTCAACCAATAAAAAATTAATGTTGTATGGGCATTAGGCGTGCGTTCACGTAAAAACCCAAAAATTCACAGGTAATATTAGAGAATCTAAATTTTATACATTAAAAGATGTAATTGTTGATAATTGGATTATTACTTAAGTGTTAATTAACATGTTTATTTCTTATTGGTGATACGTCATTTAGTTTGCAAATTTAGTTTAAAATTTTAGTTTATCTAGCATTACTTAAAAATTGTTTATGTTTTTCTTTGTTGAGCGATGGGGTCAACCTCCATATTCGTTATCTCAAACAATTAAAGATTAATGTTTTGTTAGCGTTGCTCACGTAAATACCTAAAAACTATTTATGTGTTGCTCTCTTTGTTGGGCGGTAGGATCCACCTCCATATTCATCATCCCATACAATCGAAGATTAATGTTTTATTGGCATTTGACGCGCGTTTATGTAGAAACCCTAAAAACTGATTGTGTTTCATCCCTTTGTTAGGTGGTGGATCCACCTCCATATTCGTCGTCTCATACAATCAACGAACCATCTGTTTTGATCCTTTAAAAACTGTGATCATTTTTAGCAATTGGATGAAATTTGAAAGACTCAAATAACTTGATCAGGTGGCCTTGATGGAGAGATCCGGAGACGATCTCTTTTCCAACATAAAACACCATGTAAGTACAGTAAATTCTCCAACATAATGCACCAAGTACGTACAATAATTGAGCTCAATTTATTATATACTCACATCAGAACAAATAAATAGAAATTTGAAGTCGATAATTACACATCAAGCAAAGTGCTGCAAGTGTTAGGATGAAACTTGGGCTTAGGCTGAGTGGTAAAAGTTCGGCCCATATATCCGGACGTGAAAGCGTTTGACGCGCGTTTATGTAGAAACACTAAAAACTAATTGTGTTTCATCTCTTTGTTAGGTGGTGGATCCACCTCCATATTCGTCATCTCATACAATCAAAGATTAATGTTTTGTTGGCGTTTAGCAGGCGTTTGCGTAGAAACCTAAAGACTATTTGTGTTTCATCTCCTTGTTGGGCGGTGGGTCGACCTCCGTATTCATCAAGAGATCTTTCGCTGCGACCGGTATACAAGGTGATACATCACGTGTCATTGTACAAATGATGGGATATGTGTGTTAAAAATTTAATAACTTAAAAAATAAAATTTTCCACCACTTGTATAAAAACATGTGATGTACTACTCTTATTCCGGTCACACTGAAAAATTTCTCGTATTCGTCATCCTAAACAATCAATGATTAATGTATTAGGTTCACATTCACGTAGTAACCCTGAAAACTATTTGTGTTTTCTCTCTTTGTTGGACGATGGGATCCAATTACATGTTATTCATCACAAACAATCAGACGTGGATGTATTGTTGGATTAGATATAAAAAAAAGAAAAAAGATGTATTGTTGGCATTGGAGCGTGTTCACATAAAAATAAATTTAATTTTCGTATCAGCATCCAACATAAAAGGAATCTCTTCCACCAAGATTACCGAATCAAGTGATTCGAGCCTTCTAAATTTCATTCAACGACCTATCTGTTTTGATCCTTTAAAAGCTGTGATAATTTTTAGCAATTGGATGAAATTTGAAAGACCCGAATCACTTGATCAGGTGACCTTGGTGGAAGAGATACGAAGAGGATCTCTTTCCCAACATAAAACACCATTTAAGTACAGTAAATTCTCCAACGTAATGCACCAAGTACGTACAATAATTGAGCTCAATTTTTTATATACTCACATCAAAACAAATAAATAGAAATTTGAAGTCGATACTTACACATTAAGCCAAGTGCTCCAAGTGTTAGGATGGAACTTGGGCTTAGGCTGAGTGGTAAAAGGTCGGCCCATATATCTCTACGGATGTAAAAGTGTTATATTGAAGCCCAATTCACTAACGCGCACCAACATCGGCCTTTATTGCCAGGAGGATCACGGGCCCAGCAGAAGCAAAGATCACATGAGAACTTAGCTCCATGCATTTTGAATGTAGGCCGCAAGCTTTTTGCGAATGAGAGAATTTTTGTACCTATTCAAAACAATACTTCACGTCATAATATAAATGGAGAAAATAATATATATATTTTTTATCTTTTTACTGATTTTATTACATGTAAAATACCTGTTTGAAAAGCAAGCATTTTTTGGGGTCTTTTGATATGTATCCAATTTTATAAGCCTGTTTTAAATAAAATTCATTAATATTACATAAGCATAAGTGGGGGCTAGTAAGTACAACAATCATTCATGTCAGCAACTAAAACGCACATAATTTACAAACAAAATTACAACAATTGCCATTAAATGGTTTATCAGGTCTCTTGTAGATGAATTACAACCCAAATTAATCTCATTGTTTATTCAAAACCTTATCCTTCTATCTTTCAAATTGCTTTGCGTATCCAGAGGAATCCAAATTTTGAATTCTAAATCCGTATGAAGATATGAAAGCTATAACTTTTCTCCCAGTATATGATGAAAACAGAATAGGCGAATATCTGATTCGGGTTTCCTGGTATATGTGGAGAACATGTATTGCAACTTCTCATAAGATTTCAGTTTCATACATGGTCATCTTGCATAGACATACCTGAAACCCTTTTCAACTGCATACTTCATCAATCTTTGTCTGAAGTCCTTGACACCACCTGGAAATTCTTGACCAACATGGCTAATGTAGTTTCTCCAAGCATGGGACAAATGTGTCTTCCCATGAGGAGTGGCAAACTTCCCTAAATTTGCACAATCATTTGAGGGTTTTTTTCCTTCATATGTAAAAATCTGTTTATCATGTGGGGAAGAAATGGGATCAAGTTGCTCAACTGGTTCAACCATGGAAACACTGACAGGAATAGATGCTATGTTTTCAGCACAACATGAAAATTTCATTACACTTGCATCCATATCAGATTGCAGCAAACAAGATTGGTGTTCTCCTAGAGAGTACGTCAACTCCATGACTTCAGGACTTAATCCCACAAATCGGGAACAAATTTGTTCAGCAATGTACTTGAACTTAGTATGATTAAATACCGAAATTAAAAGGTCTTGCTCTCAAAAGATAATGATAGCTCCTTCCATAACTAAACAATTATAAAACACATGCAAAAAAAAAAAACATAAATGTAATCGATTTAAAAAGATATAACTATGAAAGTCATGAATATATGGATTACTGGAAATTAAAGAGTACAATTTTCAAAGAGACATAACATCAAACACCTTCTATGCATTGGTTTTTTTGAATAAAAGGAGAAAGAAGCATATCAATGAGAGATGATAGAAAGGGATTATGGGGATCTAGCGCTACTGCAAAAACTTGAGGAAGTTGGAAGTTCTGTAAAGGTAAAATGTTGAAATTTATGTTTTTTAAAAAAAAAAAAAAAATTGTGTATGATCTTCTTTCTCGTAGACTTGACTTTCATTTGATGCCTATTATGCAGAGAGTTCAAACTATACTCGAGGAGCAACACTAGAACCTACATATGGAAGAGCGCGAAGAGTGTTAAATTTGTAATTCTTCTGGCCTTTCACTTTCTTAATTGGATATTTTTCTTCCAAACATAAGTTGTTTGTTCAATTATATATTGAATTCTACTATATCCTATGTCTTGGATATAGTGTGTGATGCATGATATGTAGAAGGTGGGAAATTTCATGTCAGGCCTTTGCTCGTACAAATCGCACACCTTTACCATGTTAAATCTATCTTGTCTGCCAAATCCAGGATTACAACCCCACAAACTTTATACATTCTTCCAAAGATATAACTATGAAAGTCATGAATATATGGATTACGGGAAATTAAAGAGTACAATTTTGAAAGAGGCATAACATCAAACACCTTCTGTGCATTGGTTTTTTTGAATAAAAAGAGAAAGAAGAATATCAATGAGAGATGATAGAAAGAGATTAGGGGGATTAGGATAAGGTCTACATGTAAAAATTCGCACAGCAAACAACAATAAAGGAGAAAACAATTATAATATACCTGACTTGAAAATTAAATAGCATTCAATTTGTTGTGTTTTAGTCCTTTGATAGACGGAGAAGTTTGAGTATTGCCAAATCACGAAGGAAAAACACGATCATAAAATTGTACCTGGATAATAGGTCTCCTGAAGAAATCTGCACATATAAAACACATCTAATTTGTATAGAAAGTTAAAAGTGATTAAGCCTTCCTTAAAAATAGATTGATAAGAAATTTAAATTCAAAAATTGTTATCAAGAAATCGGGGAGAAAGATGGAGGAAACTACTGAACAATGAATTTGAATGCTGATAAAAATTTAAAACGTGGGAAATATATGGAGAACGTGCAAAAGTTATAGGAGGGTAAAATAGTAATAATAATGCAAAAAAATCAACCTAATTAGAAAAATTGTTGACATGGAATCCTAGTCATTGGAGCTTAAGTCAAAAGTAACTAAAAATTAGACTAATCCTAATGTTGGGCTATAAAATTGGGAGTATGATTCTCTCCCCTCTTTTTTCCCTCCCCTTCCCTCCCATCCTATTTGAAAGGTAACTGTTCAGCCACATTAACATCTTATATTAATTTTTTTTTATAGAAAGAAAGACAAAATAGAGAATGTAAGAGAAAGGGATGAAATGGGATGAAAAGAAGATGAAAAAGAATCTTAGTCCATAAAATTGGACCTATTTCAAGTTTTTCCTTTTAAAGAAATACTCCCACTTAAGGCAAAAAAGTGATTGGGATTGCTTGCTTGTGTGGTTAAGGCAAAAGTGATGTCAATCTCAATTTCAGCTATTAAAAAGCAAATACTTTAAAAAATTATCACATGTCACCAAAGGCACACATTTTGCCATGTGTGTTTGCCAACTTTCCTTTTCTTTTAGTCGAGATGCTAAAAGATAATTGGAACCCTGGTTCTTGAACTTTGGCTAGTTAAAGTTTCGGTCTTTGAACTAACAAGTTATGATCATTAGTCATTGAATTTATTATAAAATAAACTAATGATCATTTCTGCTAACTTTATTATAAATTCTATCTAATATAAATAGTTTAAAACAATAAAAAAAAAAAGACTAAAGTTTTAACGCAATTAACTAAAAGCACCATCGCTCCATATTATAACAAGTGATCATGACTCACAAATTTTTAAGTTCAAAATCAAACTTCTAAAGCTTGCCTTAATGTCATTTGTTCCTTGCATTAACAAATAAAAGGCCTTTACGTGTGTGTGTACGTGTTTTTTTTTCTCTCTCTCTCTCTCTCTCTCTCTCTCTCTCGTTTTTTTTATTTATTTTATTTTATTTTATTATCTACGGAAAAGGAGAGGCAGATATTTAAGAGCGGCATGTTTTTATTGTTTGTTTGAGAAGACCGACCTCTTTGTTTTAAAAGATCTTTCCTTCCCTGTATAATAATATCTGTGACTATTGAGTGCTTTGGATCTATCAACGAGTGCAGTGCGGGGAGTGAGGAATTTTTAATTATAACAGAAACACAAGTGGTACATCACGTATTTTAATAAAAATGGTAATAAATTTTATTTTTTAAGTTATTAACATTTTAGCACACATATTCCACAATTTGTATAATGATGCATGATATACCACCTTATGTACCGATCACATTGAAAAATCTCTTTTGAAGTGTGGACTTGCATCTGGAATTTGCAACTTCACGATGTGGGGTTTTGATGACTTGTCGAGTGATCACCAAAAAAGAAAAGGATTTGGATTCTCTCATGAGCCAATAGAAAGGATTCTCCTGATCAAACATTGTAAGCCGTTGGATTTTTATCCAAAGATTACAAACAGGGGTCCTTTTAAAATTATAATAATTATAACCGTTGGATGAAAATCTAACGGCTCACAATGTTTGGTTAGGAGGATCCTCTTCATTGGCTCAGGAGAGTATTCAAATCCAAAAGAAAATTAAAAAATAGTACTATTTACACATTTATTTTTATATTTCACATATCTTGCTAATTTTTTATCATCATCATTTTCATTTTATTCGATTAGACGATCGAAAATTGAAAAGAATATAGAAGAAGTAAAAATAAACATGTAGATAACACTACCCAAGTTCAACAAATATCAGCCGCTTAATACTAGGTCTGGTAGCTTAATAAGTAAAATTTCTTTAAATTCGATTCTCGTCAAATATAAATATAAACTATATTATTACTAATCTATTATAAAATTAAGTCCACCTTCTCTCTGAGTCCCATTCGAATCATCACCTCAACAAGCAAAAGACAAGAAGGGGAAGAGGTCGCACGTGACAATCACATCCGAGCTTTTTCGAACACGCATCCATCGGCAGAGATAGAGCGCCATGTCACTTACGTAGACTCGCTCTTCGATTCCACGGAGCTGGTTACAAATCACTCCCTCCTCCCAGGCTCCCACCAATCACAAGTTTACGCGGACAAAGCCTTCGTCTTGGAGCGCTCCCCCTTTCTCTTTCTCCTCATCATACTTCACTCTTCCCATCTCTCTCTCTCTCTTTCTCTCTCCTCTCTCTCTCTCTCTCTCTAGTTTCTGATCGTATATTGATTCTCTCTCTTTAGACTGGGAGCTTGGATTCATTTTCCAGAGGTGAGCTTCTGCGATTCAACATTTTCAAGTTCGATTTTTGCAAACATATTGATCATTTATTCGTAGAATTTTACTTGCATTTACTGTTCTTAGATCACAGATGTTTCAGAACTAAGACCGAGTGGGAATGTTAGCAGTGTTGTAGTTTTTAGCTTAATTTTCCCACGTTTTTCCGTTTGTTTTCCGGGAAAATTTTGTAAGAAGGAAGAAAATATATGCAGCTCTTGAAATTTTGAGTTCCTTTTGCTTTGCGAAAGTGAAAAGTTATAAGTTTTATTGAGAGTGATAGGCGTAAGAGGGGGTAAAAGTTATTTTCTCTGTCTTTACATTTTCCTCAGCTTTCTCGGCAAGCAAACACATAATTAGTAAAAATTATATCTTATTTATGTATGTGTGTAAGAAGATTTTGCCTGATTTGGCGATAAATGCAAACACAAAATTAGTAAAAATTTCATCTTTATGTATGTATGTGTGTAGGAAGATTTTGCCCAATTTGGTTGATAAATGCATGAATGCTTAACCTCTTTAACTGTGTTTCGTTTCGTCGATTTCTTCAGGTTTGAGGAGGGTATCAACGAATATGAGCAATTCCGTAGGCCATAACTTGCTCAACCAGAGCCTGCTTCAAAGAAAGGTAAATTCTTCCGGTATTCCTGCCAACACATTGTTTCAAGCTAAGAGCGTCCACCAAGTGACGGCACTGGCGCGAAAATCACCGATATCCAAGAAGTTTTGTGTGAACATTTTGAACGTTCAGAAACCAAAGTTAACCATGGGGTCACGCCGCCCCGTAGCAGCTGTTCCTCGTGCCGTATTAGCCACTAATCCGCCTTCGGATGTAAGGAAATTTATTTTCTTGTAGTTTTGAATTATGAAATTTGAGTTAGTTTTCAATAATTTATCGTTATTGGAAACCAAGTAGAAAATTGCTTGATAATGCTAGGTGTAGGGAGGTGGTGTGATGGAGATTTGCTAAGATTTGGAATTAAGTTTAGATTTGACTGATTACTTCAAATTTGTCTAGGTTGTTGGCTTGGACATGTACTGATGTTAAATAAATTTTTCCTTGTAGCAGCAGCTTGCTGGGAAATTCAATCTCGATGGGAATACTGAATTGCAGGTACAAGTAGTGTAAGTGTTAGGTACTTAAGAGTCTTAGACCAATGAAACATGTTTGGATAATGTTTTGTTCAGTTCAGATCAGCTTTGATATGCATGGGGAACTATACTAACAGAAACCATACCTAATGGACAGGTTTATGTGAATGCTTCCACTCCGGGATCTCCCACTCAAGTACATTTTCGTGTAGCATATAGCGGTGACTCTTTGACTCTTCACTGGGGTGGGGTACAAGATAGGAAAGAGTAAGTTTCCCTGTAATTGCTTCTTTTGTTGAGTCTGATACTCAAGATTTCTACCCTAAAATCTGAGATGTCTTCTTTCTTATTGTTGTTTGCTATTTTCAGAAAGTGGGTGCTTCCGTCTCGTCACCCAGATGGAACCAAAGTATATAAGAACAGAGCTCTTAGAACACCTTTTGTGAGTGTAAGGTTTTAAAAGCACAGCATATATGCCTCACCAACACCAAGCATCTCTCATTTGGTTATAATATTGTGCTAATTGAAGATTTATTTGTCGATCCACTTGTTTTTCTCTAGTCTGGCTCCAGTTCCTCGCTTCAAATTGAGATTGATGATCCTACAATACAAGCAATCGAGTTTCTTTTAGTTGATGAAAGCCAGAACAGATGGTAAGATTACATTGGTTCTGTTTTTTCTTGGACTTTGATCTAAGCGGCCAAAATTAGTTTTATTTTTTCCTGTAATTTTCTTTGGTAGGTTTAAGAACAATGGTGATAACTTTCATGTTAAATTACCTGCGAAAGAGAAGCTGATATCCAATGCTCCAGTTCCTGAAGAGCTTGTACAAATTCAAGCATATTTGAGGTGGGAAAGAAAGGGTAAACAGATGTATACACCAGAGCAAGAAAAGGCATGTGAAATTTTCTCTCTAATTTTATAAATACTCATAATATAATTGTTACTGCATCTCCAACTGCATTCGTTATTTCCTTTTTCCTTTTTACTCCCACGGGGCGAAAAAAACACCAGGGCAAGAGAAGGCATGTAAACAGTGACTTGATGCTATAGAAATTCTGGCTAGTGAAAATTCTAGTCATTAGCTTTCTTGTAGAACGTTTGACAAGAGAAACTTGTTGGTTTGATTTAAAGATTTTTTATGCTACTTTTGTTTTCCTTTAATAAACATTTAGTGTTTATAGGTAGAGTACCAAGCAGCCCGATCTGAGTTATTGGAGGAAGTAGCTAGGGGTAAATCCATACAAGAGCTCCAAGCAAAGTTGACTAAGAAAGATGATGATGATAAAATTGAAGAGCCATCTCATTCTGATACAAAGACTGCAAAGAAAGATGAGAGAAAACAGGTTTTTAGAACCAATAGAATTCAACGCAAGAGGAGGGACTTAATGCAGATGATCAACAAACATGCTTCTAAACCTGTTTACGGGGGTAAAATTGTAGATGAAGAACATCCAGCCAAACCAAAACCCTTGACAGCAGTTGAGCTTTTCGCCAAGGAAAAGGAAGAACAGGATGGAGGTTCTGTTATGAGGAAAAACATTTTCAAGCTCAATGATAAGGAACTTCTGGTGAGACAATTATGTGATTGGTTCTTGATTCTTCTGTTTTTCTAGGGACTAAACTAATTTTACAATCCTGAAATATTTATAAGATACTCGTAACCAATCCTGCTGGGAAAACAAGGGTTCATCTGGCAACAGATTTCAAAGAGCCACTTACCCTTCACTGGGCTTTATCTGCAAGCAAGGCTGGAGAGTGGTTGGTAATATTTTTGGATTCTTTTAATTGAAAAAATGGTATTCATATGTTTGCTTTCTTTGATTTGTCTCTCGGTTTTGCAAACTTCCATGCATTGCTTGTTAATCACAGAGCATGAAAGAGTAAAGTAAGCTACATTGGCATTTTCAGGAACCACCTGCAAATACACTTCCCCAGGGTTCGGTTGCTCTTAATGGGGTTGTTGAAACACAATTTAGACCAGGTTCCGCTGACTCTGCTTATGAGGTATACCACAAGAAAACATGGATTGGTCCGTGTGCCTGGGAACTTTATACTAGCTCATATATCCCAGATCTGTAGACAATTGTCCTGATCGTCACAGTAATTTTACAGGTTCAATCTTTAGAAATAGAAGTTGAAGCAGATAGTTTTAAAGGAATGCCATTCGTCCTTAATGCTTCTGGGACATGGATGAAGAATCAAGGCTCCAATTTCTATGTTGACTTTGGTGTTGAACGCAAGAAAGCTCAGAAGGTTGCTCCTTGTTTTTGGTCATATTCTGTTTTTCTGTGACTACCTATTCTAGATTCTCCTCAAGGTTGCATTTGTCTTGACAACTTTAATCACTGAACTTTTCCCATTCAAGGATACTGGTGATGGCAAAGGTACTGCAAAGGCTTTGTTGGATAAAATAGCAGGCCAGGAGAGTGAGGCACAGAAATCTTTTATGCATCGGTCAGTAATCTCTTAGGAATTAGATGAATTATATTTCCATTGACTTGGTTGTCTTTTATTCCATCTTATGCCGTTCTGCTGTATCTGTTACTGTCCCAATATATTATTAGATATTGTGTAAATGCATGCTCTAGTTACTATAAAGGAGAAGAATACAACTTTGAAGTTATGGGTGCTTTAATTGTTTGTTTCGACATTTCAGTCATGCCGTTTGTATTCTGCGTATTAGAATCTTTTGAATCAACTTAAGAATGAATTTTCATTTGGTTTTATTTTCTAAATCTCATCTGTTTCTTTTATCAGATTTAACATTGCAGCAGACTTGGTCAATCAAGCAAAGGATGCTGGTGAATTAGGTCTTGCGGGTATTTTGGTGTGGATGAGGTTTATGGCCACAAGGCAGCTCGTTTGGAATAAAAATTACAATGTGAAACCACGGTACAATTCTTTTGATCTCTAGCGTATGGTTTTAATACTTTTTTTTTGGGCTGCATGGACATGGAGATATGGGGATATCATCTTGAATGGCTTCGGTGTATTATATTTTGTACAAGGACCAACTCTTGTTTCCATATTTCTGTTTCTTTGCACATATCACTTCTCCTAAAACGTTAAGCCAATCAATTATTCGTGAAAAAGTGTCTTTCTAAATGTTTTGTAACCATCTGTGGTCTTTCCTCTGAACCCAACAGTATTTTTATTTTCCTCGTGGTGCAGTGAGATTAGTAAAGCTCAGAATAGGCTCACGGACTTGCTTCAGAATGTTTATGTAAATTATCCTCAGTATCGAGAACTTCTACGGATGATATTGTCTACTGTTGGCCGTGGAGGAGAAGGGGATGTGGGACAGCGAATTCGAGATGAGATCCTTGTCGTCCAGGTAGAAGCTATTATGTTTACTTTCCTTATGTGGCCTAATATTCACACTTCCCTCACGTCTGGACAAGTTTCTGAAGTTATTTAATTTATTGGATGATGTCAGAGAAACAATGATTGCAATGGCTCATTTATGGAGGAATGGCATCAAAAGTTGCATAATAACACGAGTCCTGATGATGTTGTTATTTGTCAGGTATAGGAGTCAGAGCTTGTTATGGTGGGGTCTGTTCAGTGTTTTTTATTTGAAAATTTATTATTAAGTTTTTTTTTTTTTTAATTTTTTGCTCCAGGCATTAATGGATTACATAAAAAATGACTTTGATATTGGTGTTTACTGGAAAACTTTGAATGAGAATGGAATCACAAAAGAACGTCTTCTAAGCTACGATCGTGCAATCCATAATGAACCACAATTCAGAAGAGATCAGAAAGAGGGTCTTCTGCGGGATCTGGGGCATTACATGAGAACTTTGAAGGTTGGATTCCTAAACCTTTTAGGTTTCAGTTTGTGTTTGACTAAGTTTTTTGGATAATAAACGTCTGCATGGCATCAATTGGACATGATTTATGGCATCCATCAGGAATTTTGTCGTGATGTGCATGGTATGATGCTAGACCTATTCTTTCAGTTGTTCCTGCATCTGAAATAGATGATGGATGTGACCAGGTTCATGAACTATTTTATAACATCGATGAGGCTCAGCCGTCTGTTGCTGTGTTGCGAGAAAAGCATACCATAGGAGGAATTTCATGATACATATTTCTCCCATATATTATGATGAATAGAGATTTTGTGCAATTTTCTTTTTGATTATGCAGACTTCTTTAGACTTCTATCGCTTGCCATGCTGTAAGCTGTAGCTTTCTTGTCTGTGAATTTTGACCAATCAATATTTACATGCAGGCTGTTCATTCAGGTGCAGATCTTGAGTCTGCCATTCAAAATTGTATGGGCTACAAAGATGAGGTAATATCAATAACTAGTTGGAGTAACTCAATATAATGCATTGTTACTTGTTAGCAATGATGAAGCTTTTTATTCTCTCCAGGGTCAAGGATTCATGGTTGGAGTAAAAATAAATCCTATATCTGGCTTGCCATCAGAAGTTCCAGTAATTTTCTCAACCCCATTTCAAATTCTTATGATGGTTGAATTGAATCAAATAACTAATAAGTTGCATGTTGACATTTATTTGAATCAGGATCTCCTGCGATTTGTACTAGAACATGTTGAAGACAGGAATGTGGAAGTCCTTATTGAGGTTTGTGAAATTTTTATATTGGCAATTATTTTTCTGCCTTTCTGGTACGCTCTCTCTGATTTTCAATTTTCCTTTAATTTTAATTCAGGGTTTGCTCGAGGCGCGCCAGGGGCTTAGGACATTGCTCTCTAAGCCTCATGATCGTCTGAGGGATCTTTTATTTTTGGACATTGCCCTTGATTCTACTGTTAGGACCGCTATTGAGAGGGGATATGAAGAACTGAATAATGCTGGACCAGAGGTATATTTACTCTCAGTAGTTATCTACATGTCTGAGAATTAATCTCGTCCTTTTCTGTGTTTTCTTCACCAATATTGCAGCAATTTTGAGTCTAAGATGACCGGTTTTAATCACACACTCCAAAGTCTATTTTCTTGATCAACTGATTTATGCATTATGCAGAAAATTATGTATTTCATCTCTTTGGTTCTGGAAAACCTGGCACTGTCATCAGATGATAACGAGGATCTCATTTACTGTTTGAAGGTAAATATCTAGTCATAAATTTAATATATCTTTTTGCGTATTCTTTTTCTCTTCATTCATAAGAATTCAAGTCAATTTGATTTTTGAGACTTGGATAAAAATTGGGACTTCTCCCTCTTTGTTTACATTTCCAAGATGCTGGCTTAATATTTGAGTTCTTTCATTTTTTTATGAAGGGATGGGATCAGGCTCAGAACATGTTAAAAAGTAACAATAATGACTGGGCATTATATTCAAAATCAATCCTAGACAGAACCCGCCTTGCGCTTGCATACAAGGCAGAATCATATCTCAGTATTTTACAGCCGTCTGCAGAATACCTTGGAGCACAGCTTGGAGTGGACCAATGGGCTGTATGTATAATCTGTCTCAAAACTAACATATTCTGTTACATATTTTGTATCACATATATAGCTTCCGTTTCTGTGCTCATAATAATTTCTTGCAGGTGAACATATTTACCGAAGAAATAATCCGTGCTGGATCAGCTGCCTCTTTATCCTCACTCCTTAATCGGCTTGATCCGGTTCTTCGAAAGACTGCTCATATGGGAAGGTATATTGTGCTGCCATTGTTTAGTCAATCATATCATGTTTAATCTCAAATACTTAGAAAGATTCTAATAATAATAGAATGAAATAAATGCACTCTGATGTGCTTTAAAACTAAGAAGATTTGACATCTACATTGTCAAAAATCTTCACTTAAGTGCTGTGATAAATTTTCTGATGTTACTTCGGTTATCGTGGACAGTTGGCAGGTGATCAGCCCAATTGAAGTGGTTGGATATGTGGTCTATGTGGATGAATTACTCACTGTTCAGAATAAAGTTTACAGAAAGCCCACAATTTTGGTGGCAAAAAGTGTAAAGGGTGAGGAAGAAATTCCAGATGGTACTGTTGCAGTGCTGACACCTGATATGCCAGACGTCCTATCTCATGTTTCTGTCCGAGCAAGAAATAGCAAGGTAATAATCGCTCATCAATCGTAATTTTGCTTCTTGTATAATTGACCCTTTTGGTGAAATAACCAACTTATTGTTTGCAGGTGTGTTTTGCGACATGCTTTGACCCCAATATTCTGGCTGACCTCAAGGCTAGTGAAGGGAAGTTATTACGTCTAAAGCCAACACCTGCTGATATAGTTTATAGGTACCTTTTTTTCCTGAAACTTGGTCTTGAAAAATGTTAATGTGCTATCTCCTGTTGTGCTGATAAACTGGTTTCCGTCCACTCAAAAATCCACTGCGCTGTAATTTCCATTGTTGAAAGCCTTGCCTCTCAAATACAGTTGGATGAACAAACCAAAAAAAAAAAAAAAAAAAAAAAAAAATTCCGTCCACTCAAAAATCCACTGCGCTGTAATTTCCATTGTTGAAAGCCTTGCCTCTCAAATACAGTTGGATGAACAAACCAAAAAAAAAAAAAAAAAAAAAAAAAAAAAAAAAAAAAAACTGAAATACAATGTTTAAATTCTTTTCATGTATATTTTCAGTGAGGTCAATGCGGGTGAGCTAGATGCAAGTTCAACTGATTCAAGAGAGGACGCTCCATCTCTAACATTGGTCAAGAAAGAATTTACTGGTAGATATGCCATATCATCTGATGAGTTCACAAGTGAAATGGTAAGCTCAAAACGTTTTTCAACTTACAGCTAGGGAGTTATTTTCTTTTCCTTCTTTCTTTTTCTTTTCTATTTCACAATTGACGGGGTTGGGAAAAATGTCTTCACATATTAATAAAAGAATCCTTAATACTGTGCAATTTTCCTGATTCTTTATTTTTTTTGTATAACTTCTGTGGGGATTGCAGGTTGGAGCTAAATCACGTAATATTGCTTATGTAAAAGGAAAACTTCCGTCTTGGGTTGGAATTCCTACATCAGTTGCCCTACCATTTGGATCATTCGAAAAGGTTCTTTCAGAAGATTCGAATAAGGTTTTCCTCACCTCAAAACTTCTGTAATCACATCACACACACACACACACACACTCATATATATATATAGATATTATTTATGCAGCTGTGATGCTCTACTATCCTGCAACTAGAACTGTCTGAAGTTTCATAATAACTCAATTTCTGTCTCTCATGTCTGTTTTAATTTATAGGCTGTTGCTAAAAAGTTGGAAACTCTAAAGAAAAAGTTAAAGGACGGAAATTTTGATTTGCTCAAGGAGATTCGGGAAACAGTTTTACAGCTGGCAGCACCACCCCAGTTGGTATGTATTTTCTACGAGCGGGTTTCCAAGGTTTTTTTTTTTTTTGTCAAAATTGATACAGATAAGTTTGCAAGGCATGCATTTTCCATTTCATTGTGTACAATCACATGAACTCCTCAGGGCTATGTTCAAATCTGTGGCATTCCATCACTTGTTTTTTTCCATCATAAACTGTTAAAAAAGCACCACGTCGCCTTTACACTCTCAAAAACTGAAGTTCAGAATAACTTTGCTACTGAAACATTGGGTTCTTTTCTTCTCTTGATATACCATAAAAACCAATAGTGCTTCCTATAGGGGAGAAATTCTATGGCGCCTGCAGGCAGAATAATATAGTTTAAGTGAATGATACTAGCTTATGTGGGGAGTTAATTTCAGGTGCAAGAGCTGAAGACTACGATGAAAGGTTCAGGAATGCCTTGGCCTGGTGATGAAGGCGAACAACGGTGGGAACAAGCATGGACAGCTATAAAAAAGGTAAGATTGCTTTGCTGCATAGGCCCACATAAATTCTTTTGGTTAAATCAATCCAGTGGTTCTTAAATGTTATAGAGCTAAGAATTTAACCAGCGTTAATAATAGTGTTGAGGTAATCGTACCTCTAGGTAATACATGTGGGCCAGCCACCATTGTGAATTGGCTCTCTTCGGTTCTCAAGTTCTCTTTTCTTACATAACTTGATATCCGAGTTAAGTGTTAAGTTAATGCTGGATTGCTGATCAAATTGTTTAATTTGAATTTTTGCTGATAAATGGGGCATGCTCATCTGTTACAATTCAGGTCTGGGCTTCAAAGTGGAACGAGAGAGCATACTTCAGCACGAGAAAAGTGAAACTAGATCACGAGTATCTCTGCATGGCTGTCCTTGTTCAGGAAATCATAAATGCTGACTATGCATTCGTTATTCATACAACTAACCCATCTTCAGGAGACTCATCAGAGATATATGCTGAGGTATAGGGTAGTTTTTAGGTAAGATATTTTCGACTAATATCAGAGAGACTGATCTGAGTCGTTTTCTGTGATAGGTTGTTAAGGGACTTGGAGAGACTCTAGTTGGAGCTTATCCTGGACGTGCTCTAAGTTTTATTAGCAAAAAGAATGATCTGGACTCTCCTCAGGTAATACATCACCGTAAAACTTACTGTACTGCTGAATAACGACTTGGTTATAGGCTTTAGCTCTACTAATCCTGTCACAGCCTTGAAACTAGTGAATACGTATCTTTTCTTTGGACCTGCCATTATATGCACTCATGAGTGTCGATATTTTTCAGGTGTTGGGTTACCCTAGCAAACCCATTGGCCTCTTTATAAGACGATCCATAATCTTTCGATCTGATTCCAATGGTGAAGATCTCGAAGGTTATGCTGGTGCAGGCCTGTATGACAGGTAGAGTCCCTAACATCTCTCCCGGGCAATCATTACTTACAGCCAGATTCATAGTCAAGTTTTATGTTAGTATAACATATGCAATTAAAAGCACATAAACTTCAATGCGTTTATTTTTATGATTATTGATTTGAAATCATGGTATGCTAATGACAGTGTCCCTATGGACGAGGAAGAGAAAGTCGTGGTCGACTACTCATCTGACCCGCTTATGGTTGACGGAAACTTTCGCAAGACAATCCTCTCTAGCATTGCTCGTGCAGGAAGTGCAATCGAGGAACTGTATGGATCTCCACAAGACATTGAAGGCGTGATCAGGGACGGTAAACTCTATGTTGTCCAGACAAGGCCCCAAATGTGATTTATTTCTTTTGTATTTGTGTGGTAGACATTGTTAATGAGAATAAATAATGTAACAAATTTACATGAGGGTTCATTTGTATCGTCTGAGGGAGGCCTGTCTACAAGACGCAATAAAAAGGGTGACCCAAGCTAACAAGGCTCCCAGTTTTGCGAAGGTCGGGAGGAACGTCTATCGTACGCAGCCTTACCCTAACTTTGCAAAGATGTTGTTTCTACCATGTATACAAGAAGCAATATATTCAGTAATTTTGTAAAATACTCCATTGACTGCATCAATATATAATTATAGTGGCATATTTTGTATTTACATGAAAGATGTTCATTTTATTCTACATATCAGACAGCCCTTTCTGATTTCTGCGAGAAATTATATTACACAATAGCCACATCAAGATTAAGAGGCCAAATTTAAATAACAGGTCCCTGAAGTTTACTTGGTGTTTCACTTTCGTTCTTGTAGTTTTGTTTGTTTTCACTTTAATCCAATCCGTCAGCTAAGTAAACTTTCTTCTCATTTGAAGAACCCCCAACTTGAAAGGAGTTTTGCTTTATTTGAAGGGTTGGACAAAGGAACTAGAAGGGAGAAAGTGAAACTCTTAGTAAAACTCAGGGACTAATCGTACAATTTAGCCATGTTATTCTCACTATGCAGATCTCTCAGCAATCAGCAGTGATTCCTGAAAGATCCATCCACACTTCGTTTAGGCGCCCAGAAAGGTGATACGAAGCATTGTACTGAGCAATGGCATAAGGACTCTCAGCTGCCAGAATCGCTGGCTTTCCAATTAAGTGCTTATTTAGGCTGTCCACAAGAGTTTCAAATTCTTTGGAAAAACGGTCATCTTTGGCAAACCCTGGAAACTTTCTGACTGCTATGCAATGGCTTCTCCAATTATCCAACTGCAAATTCAGTTCGGCCGAGGGCTGTGGAGGTGTTCCTTCATATTTGGCAGGCAGATACAACTTCACGTAGTATTCTGCCGGCCCGTGCACTGACGGCACAATGCTTGTTAAGACAGGAGCCGTTATGGTAATTTCGGAAGAGTTGAGGTTAGCACCATGGATGTATTGATACAGCCTGACCAAAAAACAGTAAGTTTCAATATCAATGAGAGTCGCCAAATTAGGAAAAAGGTAACGATTAGCCATCTGCGCTTTAAACTAAGTATTTGATCACATTTTTTTGCGTATTAGGCTAGAGAAGGAGCGTTAATATCACTAGCGAAGAAGAAGAAGAAGAAAAACATTTAGTGCTGGTAAACCTGTGAAATCCGTCTTTGGTGGCTTTTTCGAAAGAGGTTGTGTCTTGGACGAGAGCAGACATCCATGAGGATTCTTTGTAGAGTCTGAGCTCAAACTCCGATTCAGAGTGCACCACCCTGTAGGGAGGCGATTCGATAGCATGACCGGACAGTACAAGTTTGCTGCTACAAAGGTAACAACATATTACTATAACCAAGTTCAACATTGGCTTTTCCATTTGATCATCGATGTTTTGTGCTCTGGAGGGCCCCTGGCTTTATAAGCAGCAAAGCAGGACAGGTTTCATGCTGTGATTAGTAATCTGAATCACGAGGTTTTAATACTAATACGACAGATTAAGGGACTGTGCGTGAGTAAGCATAGTTAATTAGTGGCTCCAGTTCCACCATTTTCTGTTGTGTTCCCCACTTCTAAAACCTGAACAAAAACCACAATGATGTGTTCCATTTCTGTGTACTGCATAGAATAGTTCGATCGCCAAGAAAACAAATAGGTAGCGATTTTCACACTCCTGTTTTTTCGTTACGTAATCTTCTATTTTGTGTAGATTCTTATTTAATTAAATCGATGTAATCCTTAGAAAAATAGAGAAAACACGAGGGCAAAACATCATTTTGCAAATAAATTTTGAGAGATGATTTACACACGCTCATTTTCGTTCTGTGCATATCTTATTAAACTATGTTTACTGATGTCTTTCTCAAGTGGGAAAATATACGACAGAATAGTGATCAGCAACAATTAAACTTTGTTAAACTATAACCCACTTAGGTTATGTGCTATATCCTCCATGTCAAAGATTTTATTCCATATAGCATTTCATCATGTTCATTAGCTTATCCTGATTAGTGGGAATCTTTCTTTTGTAATAGCTTATTAATATTAATATGCATTTTAATTACATTTCAAGTTGTTTAAGCATACCCTTGCACTCACTAAAGAGTACTCATGGTTTATCTTCTCTCTATTACAAGTCACCAGAAAACCTTACCTGTCACCATACTATATCTAAATAGTTCATAACCTTTTTCGCGTGATTGGTAACATCATGCGAGAAGAGAGCTAGAAAGAACGAAGCTGGTATACAA
The DNA here is from genome assembly GCF_041283825.1 of Pyrus communis. Taxonomy (NCBI): domain Eukaryota; kingdom Viridiplantae; phylum Streptophyta; class Magnoliopsida; order Rosales; family Rosaceae; genus Pyrus; species Pyrus communis. The sequence goes on along the minus strand of NC_142577.1, from coordinate 25,645,674 downwards.
CAAACACGCGAGGAGTGTGATATAAACATAAAAAGTATACAACAGTAACAAGTAAACAAGCCCGACCCAAAGCCTAAGTCACTTTGGCCTTGGATAGTGTTTTTCAAGTTGTGTTGGGCTAAAATTTGAGTCCAATCTGTTTCAACTTTTGCCACACCCACTGACCCATATAATGTTTCCCTGGGCCAATTCAACAGAGAAAGAAAGGTCCACTTCTGTAAAACAGAAGTCCAAATTCTCGAAAGTTTGTCTTGCGAAAGTGATGACATTGGAAAAGGAATGCTCCAAATCTCTTCTGCACTACATGCTTCTGTTCATACATTGAAACCCCATGTTTGCAGCTACATCATGATCAAACAACATGTGCAGTGAATCAAACATCATCATCGTCGTGCTCTTTCCGCAGCAAGCAATTCGAAGAGACTCGCGTTAAGATTATGTACTCCGTTCGAGCAACATAATGATGATGCACATCACATGATGTACAAGAGAGATATATGGCCCCCGTCATATGATGGCCAAAGCATGCCATACACCCAAAAAAGAAAGAAAGAGGAGTTGGTAGAGAAACCTTCTTGTTCCTCAATGGCTGTATTTGTTGGATTTGGTAATTAAGCTTTAATTTTAAGATTAATTAAACTTGTACCGTCGGTGTTTATCTTGGAAAGCTGGGCATACTTGTTAGACAAAATCATTGCTCAGCATAACCGTTCCACGCTTGTCAAGCTTTATAAATCATCTTTTTCCCACTTTCAAGAGCCTTTTTGTAATTAAAAGACTATACACATCCATAGAGGTAAGAGTATGAATATTGTACAGGATATTCTACTGAATCAAGCCATCATATGTATACACTGCATCATCCCAGATAGTTAAATAAATAAAAAGAAAAAAAAAATCATTTACGCACACAATTTTTTTTTATTCTGCTCATTTTTGTTTATTTTTGTCTTTTATTTCTCGAGAGATGCCCTCTCCTAAGGTCCTCATTTTGAGGACCTATGAGGTCCTTTTTTGTATGAGTCGTTAGAATAATCTTATGGTAGATTAAACTATAAACTTAAATAATTCGTGTGACACGAAAATAAAACACTAATTGATAAAACCAAATTTAAAAAAAAAAAAAAAAAAAAAGGAAAAAAAAAGGAGAGAAGAAGTTTCACAAAATGTCAAATCCCTTCCATCCGCAAAACCCAACAAATCCAATTGCACAAAACTCTAATAACTTTACACATTCAATTTCATCTAGTTTTTAATATTATTCAAACCTAGTTAATTACAAAGCACCAAAAAAATTGAGATTGTGCGGTTTGAAAAATTGGGATCCCCTTCTTCTTGAACATGTGAATTTTTTTTCATATGAAATTTTCCGATGACAATGAAAATTTGAAACATGTCCCTCCCTTATTTCATATGTGACAAAGGAAAAAACAAAAAACTCAGGAGGAGAGAATAGGAGTGAACGATTGAGAGAGAGATGGAGAGAGGAAGGGGATGTGGTGGAGCTAGACGGTAGGGGAAGGTGACGGAAGATTTCACGTGAGATTTTTTATTTTTATTTTTTAATTTGATTACTTCACAGAATAATTGCGTTTTGATGTAACATGAATTATTTAAGTTTATAACTTAATTTACCATAAGATTAATTTGAGAGTTCCTATGAAAAAGGACCTCACAAGTCCTCAAAATGAGGACCTTAGAAGAGTATTTCTGTTAATTCTCTTTTAATTTTTTCAACTTAGAAATTAAAATTAAATCAGAGTATCTAATAAAAAGAAAAGAGATGTACGAAAATTACGTTTCATAAAAATGAGCGGTCGACACGTATGAACACTTTTCAAAGAATTGGTGTCCGATGGTTCTAATTCTTCATTCTTAATTATACGAACCACCCACCATTCTTTATCATGACTCTATCCTCTCTTTTTATCTTCAGAGGATGTCTCGATGCAATTTCACTTGACAAGTATTCCCTTTTTAACTAAAATGGTCACGTTTGGCTAGAAGCATCCAGAGAATATATGCAGTGAACAATTTTCTTGTAATACAAGATAGCATGGTCGAACGTATATTATCGGTTGGTTCCCAGGAAGATGGAAGAAAACAAACGAAATGCTAGATTCTACAATTATCATTTAGTTTTATATGAAAGTATAATTAAATGCTTCACATATTCTTAATGATCAAGTAAAGCATCATTACATAAATTTTTTCATCGAGGTAAAGTAGCTGTATGAGTTTGTTTGTTAATGCTTTTAAAATGATTGAAAGTGTTTTTGGTGAAACTGATTTTCAGTTCTAAAAGCAGTTTAAGTGTTTTTTTGGAAAAAGTACTAGATATGTGCTTCTTGCAAGAAGCACTTACAAAGTTTTTTCACGATCCACTTGAGTTTTTATTAAAGATTGGTTTAAAAAACATTTTCACCAATAACGCTTTCACTCATTTTACAATCACCTTCTAATATATATACATATATCTTCCACCTAACCCTAAATTCAATGAACAAGCTCTTTTTCCAAGTGGGATCGGAAGCTTTTAGACTTTGAATTCAAGCCCCATTCGATTCAGAAGATTGACCAAATAAGTCAAGGAATTACAACTAGGTGATCATCATGGCATGACCAAACTTGAAACTTAATGCATGCCTTCGAATTGATTACATGCAGGGCCACTACTTCCCGCAAAATGTGGCAACGAAACTCCCAATTCTCTTTCAGATTTCTAAGCCGATCATCTTGTTAAAGCTTTCTAGGAGGAATCGAGACTCAAAAAGCTCACCTTTGGTTGCTTGTGGGGTTCTTATTCCATGGCAAGAAGCTGCTCATAGTAGTCATGTTGTCTCCAATTAGACACTTTTTATTCCAAATGTTTTAGATGGCTATCAAGGCCAGTGAGTCTTTGGTCAATTCCATCACCTTTTTATCAGGAACTTCGTTACTTTAACACTAGCGAGATTGGAAAATATAGAATAAAACATAAAAAAAACTCGGGTGTACGAGCGAACATTAATAATCGACATTAACTTATGGAAGTGTTATTGGCACTTCAAAAATCTTATTCTACACTCCTCATAAGTGTATTTTTCTTTCCAAATATAAAAAATTTAGAGTGTAGAATAAGATTTTTAAAATGTCAATAACAATTTCCTTAACTTAAACTATATATAAACTCTTTCCACATTTTCTTCTAGTGATAATGAATTTTAATATAAAGGATTTGAGCAAACATGTCACGTTACCAAAATGGTAACTAATGTAAATACACACTAAATAGGAAAAGAGAAAAACATGGTAACTTTGAAGTGACATTACACGTCATGCAGCTCTTCTAGAGTCAATGCAAGAATACAGCAGAAGTGAGAAATGTCAAAAAGGTGAACTTTGGCTCCCATTCTGATATGTCAAATAATATGAGGAACTGGCTTATCTGCCCTTTCATTTTCTATACTTTCATTCATTTCTATTTGTACAATCACGGTTAAATCACGTTAACATTTTATATTACTATTATTTTTTATCTTATTATCTCTATAAAAAAATTAATATAAAATATTGACGTAGTTTAATTATGACCCCACAAAATAGGAAAGAATAAGAATATATGCGAAGTGAGAGGGCAGAGAATCCGGATCCATAATATAATGCACACATAGTGGCCCTTCTCTGATTAGCAAAAACATTCCTTTTCCTTTTTCCAGATGCCTCATGGCCTCACATCGCCCGTATCATTGCTCCAAGATAGAGACACCATCATTATATCTAGGTATATAAAAATTCATTTTTTTTAAGCATGATGAATAATATTATAAAAATAGATAGTTCAGATTGTTAAAATACATTACAAAATAATTTTCATAAATATGTAGAAAATATATAAACATTGTCACATATCCATGCTATATATATATATATATAATATAGTCACTAGGGCCCTCTAAAAATATGCCAGTACGTAGTGTAAGATTATCGAGTGTCCATACAGTGGAAACATTCCTCAAATTAGTTTTGTTTATTCTGTTTAAATATTTATCATAGAAGTTGAGCTTTTCTTCTACGAGGCCGATGAAAAGGGAAACACTGAATTTTATTTCATGATACGATAGCATCACATGGTTTCATCACACAGAGTAATTCTTCACTCCACGCAGAATGAGCTGGGATTAGATATAATCAGGCTTAATTTTTCTTAAAAATCTGTTTTCGATAATGATAATTTCCAGCAATTAAGAGGATCCAAATTCTTAATTATTTCCATGCAAACATCATCGTGATGCATGCACGCATAATATGCTCACGGGAATATACGGTCGTTTTTGCTAATAATCACCTGAATTCTTCTACGCCAGTAAAAAGAAACAGTATATAACGCACACGCATGGCTTATGTAATCACTCGATAACTTGGCTTTTTTGTTTGTTTGTTTAATATAAACTAACACATGGGCACGCACAAAATTTTTATTTTTGTTTTTGAAATAGAAGGAGAAAGGAAGAGAGTGATAGAGAATGTGGGAGTGAAAAGTTTTTTATTTTTTATTTTTTATTTTTAATTAGATATATATTAGGATTACATGTAGGTGAGACTTTGAAAAAAAAACAGCAAAATTTGGTTGTGTGAAATTATATTTCTGCGGAAGAGAGTGATAGAGAATGTGGGAGTGGGAAGTCTTTTTTTTTTTTATTTTTTTATTTTTAATTAGAGATATGTTAGGATTATATGTAGGTGAGGCTTTGAAAAAAAAAAACAGCAAAATTTGGTTGTGTGAAATTACATTTCTGCCCCATATTTTTTATTTATGTTCTGTTTTAATTAGAGGGTTAAATTGGTAATTTCATAGGATTTTGGTTGACCATGAGCATTTTATTAATTAGTAGAGAATTAGAGATACACAAGGTGGAAGTACATTGGGATCAAGGTTGTTTTGGAGGTCAAGAAAAACGCACGTGAAGGTTTTTGGGAGATTCTCCGAATGTTTGATGTGAGTCATTTTTGTACCTACAAAGTGCTTGATTTAATGTTTGCTAGACATATCTCAGTAAATTGCGTCGACAATAATCGATAAAAGCTCTCGATATCACTCATCATATTGTCGATATTTGTTGACATGCAACATGGTTCAGCTGACAACAACACTGAGACTCTGAGTTCGAATCCTATATCCACCATTGCATCCAATATATAACTGAGACTCTGAGTTCGAATCCTATATCCACCATTGCATCCAATATATAATGTGTTTCCTAATTATTAGTGTGACCTTTTTCTTTTCAAAATATTGCCTTTGTTCCCCTTCAAAGGCAACTACACAATACTTTTGCAGCCTCTCAATCAGCTTTAAGCTTAAAAGAATTTTGCCATATATAAACCTAATCTTAATTAATGAACCATATTAGGCCCCAAAACATGGGTTATCCTTAAGGAAACGCTAATAATGGTTATTGACCCCCAAATGCTACATGTACAAGACCAAGCCATAGAGTCCACACTCCGCACCCTCTATATGAAATATTTCTTGTTGATTCTTTATAAATTACAGCCTGATATGTTTGGAAAACTATATTAATTAAAATCAATAAACAAAAATTTATGCACACTTAAAATTGTGATTTGCCTATAACCAAAACTAACTCCTCACATGTCATAATAAGTCTAAGTAGTTTCAAATCGATTTTTAGGTATCAAACACCCAAAATTGAAGTTTGAGTAGATCCAAATTGCAGCCGTGGCTTTAATGTTGTAGCGTTAATATTAGATACTGCGCAAAACTTTGATAGAGATAGAGGTGTTTGGTTTGACTAATTAAAGATATCTTAATTGCTTGTGCCAACTTATCATCTGTAGCTAGGTATATCATATACGCTTTGTATTTCTAAAGTTTGGTAAGTAGGGTTCTCATAAGAATTAGCAAAAAATAATTTGATATAAAATACAAAATAAGATAGAAGGGAATGAAGAGGAGGTGGCAGGCATCATTGCCAAAACCCTAAAAAGAGAATGGAGTTTTGTGGAAAGGTAGCCCAGCCTTGGTGCTCCCACGTACAAATTTAACCAGTCTCCTCTCATACACAATAATGTAAAAAAATACAGATTCCAGTACTGCATGCATGGTAAATGATGATATTACAAATGCTCCTTTAGCAATGTAAAAAAATTATTTAAAAAGTCATACCCACGACTATAATCATGAAAACTCTCATCGACAAAACAAAGAGCGGCCACAATCATATAGTGAAGGCTCTTTTCGACAGAGTGAGAGAGCCACCGCGATCGGAAACAGATAAAGAAAGAGATCGGAATAGATAACTGCCGCAAAAACTTTTGAGACTTGCATCATATGCTTGAAACAACAGTTAAGCGACTGGTTTGCATATTAACTTCAGATGTTTAAACAGGATAAAATATTGATTTAATAATTGAGCAGACGTGAATTAGAAGGAACTACCAGAAATTAACATAAGAGTCCAATTTATTGGTGATCACGATCACTGTTGGTATTTGTGCATTTGACCAAGCCATGCATCGTGGCCTCTATCCATTATTAAAACAGCTCGAACAGAATCAAATGTCAATACAAGTTAATTTCAATTTTAATGTACAACAAGAAAAAAAATGAATTGGAGGTCTTGATGACAAAATCTCAATGGCATTTGCTGATATTTTTCTCAATTGATGCATTTATATGAAGGTTTGTTTTAGTCAAAATGATTTTTGCAATTTGCATAACTCTTCATTTTGATAATTAAGATTTAAAATTGATATAAATGATCTCTTAGATTGTCCACTATCAATCATTTTGGTCATTTCATGAAAAATCTCTGTTAAATTGAAGTAGTTTTGTCAAATCAATTCCTCCACTTGAACTGGTGATTTCTTTAATTTAGTGGAGATTTTTCGCAGAATAACCAAAATGATTGACGGTAAACAATCTTAGAGATCACTTTTATTGATTTTAAATCTTATGGACCAAAGTGAGGAGTTAAGACAATCTTAGTGGTCATTTTAGCTAAAAATTCTTCTTATATAAATCATGTCTCCCAGGAGTTGAATGTTGATCACTACAGTAGTTTTTTTTTGTTCTTTTATGTCATGTGTTGTAGAAGTTGTAGCTTTGGATGATAAATTTGAAACAAAAATAAAACAAAATGAGAGCAAGAACATGGGATGTGATCCTTCTATTTAGGGCAATAATTATCAACAACTTTTAAAGGGAACACCAATCTCTTTATCATCTAATTAATTGAGTAAGTCAACTACAAACCCATATTTAGTCAAGTTGATTATAACAATATGTTTTCTCTTCATATTTATATCTGGATTTATTTTTTCGTCGTAGAATACCTTTGATATTAAATGTGTATTGTTCTTCACAAAGAAATGAAATTCTTATACTATTAACATGATAATTAGTGGGATAATAGCTGATCTCTTAAGGCAATTAACCAAACAAAATATCAAGATTGAGCAACGAAACGTAATTTAACGATAATGAAATGGATGGGTGAGTGCATAATTAAGCATGCAATGACTGGACATAACCAGGTACGCATGCCAACTGCCAACTCAGCATGCCCAACACAATATGACGCGTCGCATAAAAAGACAGCTCCAAAAGTTGCTTTGTTCTCAGATGAAATCCAGTTAGATTAAGGGATGCTATAATTAAATTAAATCAACATTAAGTATTCTAATATTGAAGTTTAACAAAATTTAACGATATTCATATTCTTCTTCTTTTCCTGTTAATATCCAATCCCTTAAAAAATAAATGAAACCCAAAAAAAAAAAAAAAAAAATACACGATCAAAATTAGAGTGTGTTGTTTTAAGTCTGTAAAGCACTGAATTTAAATTTTTACGTGATGTTACTTATTTATTTATTGTATAACACGTGTTTAACTAATGCATTTTAACTCTATCACGTGTTTAACTAGTGCATTTTAACTCTATCATCTATTTGTAATTTAACTTGCATATTAGTAAAGTTACAAGACAATGTCACAATTGCAGTAAAAAAATAATTAAAATGGTAAAATTTGGAAATTGGGAGATGATATAAACCTAGCACGACTGACAGAAAGAACATCTAGGGAAGGGAGAAAGGTAACACACCCAAAGCAAAGAACTTTGGAAACCCAGACTCAAGTGTAATTCCCATCTCTCCCTGGGGGCAAGAAGTAAAGAACAACAGAAATCAATCCCATTTCCCCCTATAAAATTAACACAAAAGCTAAAGTTTCAGTCTTTGTATTGGAGACTGGAAGCACACACTACACCATACACGGACCCGGATAGCCTCCGGATCCAAAAGATCTGAGCTTAAGAATTAAATGATCTAAACCGTTGAAATTTGATCTAATAATTATAAATAGAGGGTCTTAAAGTTATAATAATTGTAGCCGTTGAATCAAATTTCAACGATCTGAATTATTTGATTCTTAGGCTCAAATTTTTTAGACCCGAAGAGGATCCGGGTTCCACCATACACAACCCCTCTCTCTCTCTCTCTCTTCTTTTTTTTCTATTTTATTTTCCAAATTTAAAATTTTGAGCATGGTTTCATCACTACCCAGTATTTATACCTCCCCACCCACATGGCCAAAACTTTAAGAAAACACAACCCATCTGCTTCTTTATTAATCTGCTCATTCCCAGAAGCTCAATTTTGTCAGAACATAGAACCAAGCTCTATATTTAATTAGAATTTAGAACCCCTCTGAGAGCTGTAGAGAGAGAAACGGAGAGGAGAGAGAGAGAAGAAGAAGAAGAAGAATAGAACCAAGTTTTTCTCTTATTTTTTGGGGGTTCCAAATCCTTGGAAATGGTGAGGTAGTGAGTAGGGTTTCTTCTTAGAATATGGTCGTCGTGTATTGGATATTGGATTTGGTGGGAGCTGAGCTTCCATGGACAGAAAATAGCACCAATATTTTATGCTGCGAATTGCATGACCCCAGAAGAAGACAACACCAACAACACGAAGAAAAGGATTCAACAAAAGCAAAAAAACAAGAAAGTTTCTCAAGCAATATGGCTTGTAGCTACCCCAAGATTTCCCCAATCATCCCCATTCTTGTTTGCTTCCTTCTTGTTGCTTCTTCAATGTGTCCGGTAGCCCATTCCTCCGATATCCGCCGCGAAAGCACCGCCAATCAGACGTTGAATCCTGAAAAAGAATTGAAGAAGTTGAAGATTATAAGAGCACGTCTCAACAAGATCAACAAGCCTGCTCTCAAGACAATTCAGGCATTTTTACTTTCACTTTGCTCTGTTTTCCTCAGTTTTTGCTCTGTTCTTTTTTGTAATTTGTTGGGTTTTGTTTGTTGATTCTTCAGAGTCCGGATGGCGATCTTATAGATTGTGTTCTTTCTCATCACCAACCAGCTTTTGATCATCCCCAGTTAAAAGGACAGAAGCCATTGGTACTTAAAACTTCCATAAAAACTTCCATAAGCAGATTCAAATTTTACTAGGGTTGTTAGAAAACCGGAAATTCTTAACGGCCGCTTGATAATCATTTCGTTTGCAGTTTTTAGCTTTTTACTTATTATCAAAACATTGCATAGAAAATGAAAAATAAAAACTAAAAACTAAAACACGAAATGGTTATCAAATTGGTCTAAGCTGACGAGCCGGCAAAGGAGAAGTCTTTATAAGTTCATAACTTGTTTTATTTGAATATTCAGGACCCGCCGGAGAGACCGAAAGGCCGGAGCCCTCTAGAAATGGCGACTGAAAACTACCAGCTGTGGAGCATGTCAGGAAATCTCTGCCCAGAAGGAACAGTTCCAGTTAGAAGAACAAGCGAGGAGGATATGATGAGAGCAAGCTCTGTTAAAAGATTTGGAAGAAAACTAAGTAGGCATGTCAGAAGAGATACATCCAGCAACGGCCATGAGGTTAGTGCTTGTGAATTGACCAAACAAGAAACAGAGGAAATCCCAGAATTTGTCTCCTCCCAAGAGTCACCATCACTTTAATTTAATTAATTTCAGTCATTCGACCAAAAAAAAAAAATTTCAGTCATTTAATCTTATTTAATTGAGGAAATGAATGAAAGAGTATAGGTACAAAACCTGCTTTTTTACTAATTTTTTCAATTAAGTCGTCTTTTTCTTTTTATTATATATATGTATATGTCTATGAGAATAAAGTCAGTGATCTACTGCTTTTTTTCTGCACTTTTTTTTTTGTGTTTTCGTTTTTTTCCCATTTAATTGACATGTAATATGATAAAAATAAACACAGATTATCTCAGTATCTGAAGAGAAATTGAGCTTCCAGTTTCCAATAGTAGTAATTACAGGCTTTCATGGCTGCTTCTGCTGCTTGGAGTTGCACCAATTCCCAAGGAACTTGCAACTCACCATGTTTTCATGCCCTGCAGAATATATATATATATATATATATATATATATATATATTTTTTTTTTTTTTTTTTCTTTTTTTTTTGTACAAAAATACACGAAAAATCAGATTAGTAAAATTTAAATCAAATAATTATGCACTGATTGTGGTTTATGATAACTGGGTTTGCAATTGCAGCATGCAGTTGGGTATGTGAGTGGAGATCAGTACTATGGAGCCAAAGCAAGCATCAATGTGTGGGCCCCCACAGTTGTTAATCAATACGAATTTAGCTTGTCTCAATTGTGGGTCATCTCTGGTTCTTTTGGTGATGATCTCAACACCATTGAAGCGGGTTGGCAGGCATGTTTATATTTCATCACTAAACTTCCCCTCTAATTCCCTTTGTTTAATAATTGAACCAGCCGGGCTTCATTCTCGGAACATGCACAAATAGAACTGGTTACAAATTTTTAAAGAAAATACAAACGATAGCTACAGGGTACCGCGTAATATGACGGTGGAAGAGTACTTAAATTTCAACACATTTAATATGAAACAATAATTTTGGTATTCAAGGCTTACTGCTCAACTACCTCTCTGCTTTGAGTCTTCTTCTTCTCTGTATTAATGGGGGCTAAATTCATTTAATTTTGTGCAGGTCAGCCCAGAGCTTTATGGGGACAACTACCCCAGATTCTTTACTTATTGGACTGTAAGTATACAAAATCACCTTGCCTTCCACTTCAAGCATAAGATATTATAATAATAATAATTATAATAATGATAAATAGTTATACACATAATAATAATTAATTTGTTAATTGCAGACGGATGCATATCAAGCAACTGGATGCTACAATTTGCTGTGTTCGGGTTTTGTTCAGACCAATAGTAGAATCGCCATTGGAGCTGCAATTTCTCCAACTTCTTCCTACCATGGTGGACAATTTGATATTAGCTTGTTGATTTGGAAGGTAACTGTATATCTTCCTTACCTTTTCTTTTCATACCATGTTTCTATTTAATTAATCTAAGCTACGAGAAGGATGTTCGAACTCAGATACATATATAGCTTGGAAATTTAAACATATGCTTATCTCCCTATGCATTTTTCCAACAAAAAAAAAAAAAAAAAAAAAAAAAAAAAAAAAGCCCACTTAGTAAATCTGGCATGGAAATGGTGTCCTACTTAGAGGTTTTTAGTTATATCACCTTATCAGTCCATTTTTGTGCATGCAAAGTTAGGTGCTTCAGGACCCACAGCCAAGAATTTTCTGGGTCCCTATGTACCTGGAAGGTAAATACTTTATAGCATAAGATTTGGTGATGGATGACACTTGACCGTGCGATTTGTATAGTTTCCTCAATCATGAAACTTCAAAAAAGTATGCAAATCTGAACGGTCAGTAATAGGCCCTCCACAGATTTAGAAGTGTCCCATGTGCTAGAGGATTGCCATGTTAAAGAACCCTAACCAAATGCCTGAACTGCAACAAGCCAACAAATATTCATCCAGAAGTGACAAAAAGAGTGAAAACCCTAACACCAGAATATAAAATTATCCACAGGCGTGCACTGCTGCACTGGGAAATTCCAAAATAATGGGCTGTGAATTCCTCGTGCTTTTCTGCTTTGCCAGATTCCCTTCTTTTTTTCACTGAGAAAGAGCTCCTTGGCTCTTTCATCATTTGCTTTGTTCTTTTCTAGGGTTTTCCTTTATTTTTACTCCTCAAGAAGAATGTGACACATTACAATCAACTTTGTTTTGCTTTATCCATTTTACTCACTTCCCATATGCTTTTGTAATCACCGTGCAAGTCGTTTGTAGCTCAAGTGTTTAAGTACCTATGTTCTCTATTTACTTTCCCCTCCTCAATTTCGCTCGAATAAAACCGGTGTATTAGTATCATGAACCAACTAACTAGTTTTCATGGATGAGTAGCAGTACTGAAGAAGAAGAAGAAATTAAAAAAACTTTATTGACATATTGTAGGATCCAAAGCATGGAAATTGGTGGCTGGAATTCGGGAACGGAGTCCTAGTCGGATACTGGCCATCATTCTTGTTCACTCACCTTCAAGACCACGCAAGCATGGTACAATTCGGTGGAGAAGTTGTGAACTCGAGGCCTTCAGGCTCCCACACAGCTACACAGATGGGCAGTGGGCACTTTGCAGGTGAAGGGTTTGGAAAAGCTTCATATTTTCGAAACATGCAGGTTGTGGATTGGGATAACAGCTTAATCCCATTATCCAACCTTAAAGTTTTGGCTGATCATCCAAATTGCTACGACATTCAAGGAGGGATTAACAACTTTTGGGGGAATTATTTTTACTATGGAGGTCCTGGAAGAAATGTGAGGTGTCCCTAAGGGAAAGGTATACAGCTAGGGTTTTATATTTACATAATATTCAAATTTTCCATTTTCTTTTTTTTTTCTCGGGTGATTTTGGGTTAAACCATCGGCAATTCAGTTTGGGGTATATTTCTTGTATTTGTCTTCCTTTCTTATTAATCCCTCTTTCTTTATCTCCCAACTAACAGGTTATCCATTCATTATACCACCCTTTGGGACTTATGTAAATTTTGGGCAAAAAAAATTAGTGAAATATACTATGGCTTGTCATTTTTCATACTCTTGTGGAAATACATGCGAAATTGTGTCTGATTTTTGCACAATTATTTTCACTTCTTTTAGGTTTTTTTTTAACGATTAGATTAAACAAATCAAGAAAGAATTAAGAGCATACATAAGGCAAAAAAATCGTATAATGATTGGTCCAAAAGAAAAGTAAAATTTATATATTGAGTGGAAAATGTCTCAAAAACCCAAAAAATAAAATAGTGTAGCTTTGAAAACCCTATCTAGTTTATTAATACCCTGCTTTTATAATTGATCAACTACCTCTGAACTATTAATTTAGCCGATTAGCTCCTGAACTTTTGTAATTGGACAAATTTCCCCTGAAGTTTAATTTTATAATTCCAAAAAGGTAATTTTATCTTTTTCTTTGTTTTCACTAGTTCACAACTTTTTGCTTGAATTTTAGAATTTAGGGGGGAAATTTGTCAATTATAAAAGTTCAGGAGGATAATCGGTTAAAATTAAAATTTATGGGAAAAAATTGGCTAATTATAAAAGTTCAGACGCATAATTGGCTAAAATTTTAAAGTTTGGGAAGTGAAATTCACATCTCTTTAAAAGTTGGAAGAAAAATGGGTCAATCCTCTTTTTCATTTGTTAATTAAAGATAATTACAAGTTGGTGTCCCATGCGTGCCGAAGGTTACAACTGTGAAGCTGAAGCTTTACTCATGGCACAGAAATTGTGCTCAAAGATTATCAGTTGGGTTACTTGCCTTTGAAGACAATGACAGTACTGTTTCACACACACAAAATCATTAAACTATACAATAATGTATTTAATTAACTTGAACCCCAAAACTAATCATATGAATATATTAATTAGTGACATACAGTACCAATGTTATGCATATTTCTCAGTCCTTGTTTCGTGTTCCCACATGAAAACGTCGATGATGCCTCCTCCATGCATGATATGGGTTTCAGTCTTTTTCTTAAAGTCTACTTTATTTCTTATTACTCATAATTAAACTTGATGCTATGGAAAAAGTGTGTCGACACTATCCTATAAACCAGATTCCTTCCAATGGAAATCGAGTCTAATATTAGGGTTAGTGTATGCAGTTGCATGCCCCTAATTTGTATCATACGTAAAATTGTCCTATGTTCCTTTGATCTTCTCTTTGAGTATGATTGCAAAAGAGATAAAAAAAACGTCCGGAAAAATGTCTCAAAGAGGTTGAGATAGGGTAAAGAGCCAGGAGCAACTAAGCAAAGTGACGTGCGAGTTTCATCTTACTTTGAAAAGAAAAATTCATGTATCTGTCACTGTTGCAGTAATCACAATGATAATATACATGCTTTGAAGTCTCTCTCATTTGGTTGCAAAGCGACTAGTGAAGAATAGAGAAGACTTCAAAAAGAATCTGACTTGGAAGCCAAGTCGGTGGTTGTCAAATGTATTTTTGGATGAATAGGCACATCATCTCACATTCCATGATGTTGCATGAATTGAAGTATCAGTGTTGAGAGCATTGACTTTGGAAAGTAGATTCAAATGAGACGATCCAATCTAGGATCATCTAAGTGTGCCTGGTCTTCCGCTACATCTTAATGGAGCTCTCACTAACTAGTCGTGTGGATAAATTCTTCATCTCACTCAATGGTGGCCCGAGTGGGGCGCAAGGCCTGATAATTCTTTGCGCAACCCGGTAACCCAACATGAAAATGCCACGAAAATAACAGGTTAACCTGTTAACAAGTCAGATCGTTATCATGTCACCCGTTAAGAACCAGATAAAATATTGCTTGCCAGATCTAGACATTAGGCACACCAATTTCTTGCATGATCTGTTAACCCAACACAAGACGATACGACCATCAATGAATCAAGTCGTTATCAGATCACTTGTTAAGAACCTATCAAATTTACGAGTTTGACACGACACAGCTTATTAAGATAACATTATGAAGAAAAGCTAACACGAAAAAGACATACACAACTTGTTTGGCAGGAGGGTTGCACTCTCTTTTGAGTGTGCAGCCGTCTGCATAGGAGAATTTTTCATCAAGCATGATTGTCTCATGCAGCATTTACTCACAAGAGGTGAGAACATTGAGACAAACATGCAAGAGGCGATCCTATCCAACATTCATGCAAGTGGTGACTAACAGCCACTCACCATTACACATTGGTGGGGTTGCAAGAGAATGATAAGGCATCATAGCAATCAACTATAGCAACGAAACTTCAGTAGGGCTGCGGTATTAGCACTTCTCACGTAACATGTGACTACCATGAGTTCGAGCAAGACTAAATACAAAAAATTACACGTTAGTGTCAAAGATACCACACAAATGTAATAGTTAGTCGATGATGTGTCTCCACTTAAGTTTTTCTCCTGATTTCACAAGGTTTCGAATTTAGGAGTGTTATTAATTTGGTGATCAAGGATGGGGCCCAAAACCCCAGCCTAAGAGTTGGGTTTCTTAGGTGGAACATGGTTCTATTTAATAATCTCAATTGGTGCAACGCATACTAAATCAAGAATTGAACTCAGTATCAAGATTACAACAATAATCCTTTGATTGCTTGTTATGGTGCAGAAATGAACGTTTTATTATCAGAAAAAAAAACCCCCAAGCAAGACCAGCAAAACTCGTTTCCTCGAAATTGAAAATCTGAAGTAAATACATATGTGAAGTTAAACAAATCTCATTCCACACATACGCCCTCGAGCAACTTTTTACTGGCTTCACTCACCTCCAATTTCTCCATTTTCAAACGAGCACGCATAGCAGGACTCGTCCTTCCAGCAGCAGCATAAGTTCTGATCAATGATTCAAACACATCAACCCCTAAGGATTCCACGGACTTCTTCAGAATCTCCAGAAAACCTTCTGCGCCATCAACATCCTTCTCTTGCTCGAAATGCTCCATCAAGGTTTTCACAATCCTATTTGACGGACTCCACTTCTTACCATCCCCTCTACCAATGGATATTGCACTGGCAACACAATCAACTGCCAACTGATATTCTCCAGACTTCAGATAATAATCCAGAAAGATCTCCCAGGTTTTTGCATTAGGCTTGGCTCCTCTCCGGCGGGCCAGCTCCTTGAGCTCCTTCGCCTTCTCTAGCATACCCTGTTCAGCATAAGCTCCAATCAACACATTTGCTACCCGAATATCATATGTTGAGCACTGACATTCCCATTCCCTGAAAGTTTTCTCTGCACCCGGTATGTCGTTCAAGTTGACCAACACCTGGATCATATTCAGATAACTGATATTTGCAGTCTTAGGGAAAGCCAGCCTCAAGGAACGCCATACACGATAAACTTCACGCAGGTTCCCTGTTTTACCATACAATGTAATGAGGAATTGGAAAGCCAAAAGATCTCGGCGCGAATTTTTCTTCTCCAATTCTTTAAGCGCATTTTCTGCCTTCTCAAACATGCCGGCTTCAACAAAAATTGAAGCTAAGTTGCTATACGTGGTCCAATCACTGGCAACTCGACCATCCCTCTTCATCTCATCAATAACCCTTTCAGCCCCAGAAATATCATTAACAGAAGCAAGTGCCCCCATCCAAACATTGTATGAATAGGAATCAAGCATGACATTACAGGCCTTCATTTCTTGTACGATGGCTGGGATCTTATCCGGCTTTCCAGTTTTTGAGTAAAGGGTCATAAGGCTGTTATAAGGCATGGAGGTTAAAGGAAGGTTAAGAGCCTTCATCTTTTCTATGAGGGCTTCAGCTTTTTCAGTCATCAATTCCTTACAGTAACAATTGAGCAGGGCACCATAACAGAGATGGGTCTTTGCTGATTCAGGAAGATCGATAAAATAATTTTCCGCAGCAGGAATACCTCGGGCTTTAGCAACAAGATCAAGATGTATTGCCTGATCACTGACTGTCTTGTTCATTCCTCTTCTATCCATAGCTTCCGATAGCTGTAATGTAAAACAGCTCAGCATCTACACGCCTTGCCTTGCAGTTCAAATTAGAAAAGGGAGAACAAGGAAACATAAACTAGAAACAAAAAAAAAAATGTTCAAGGATCAAGCTTTATCTAATCTAATATCTTTCGAAAAGGAGACTAGAAGAAATGTGGTATAAATCAACAAGGGGTACTGATCTGGAGCTGGATATTTTCTAATGAATCAATTCAAATTGGCATCGATCGAAAATAATTCACCCCAAAGAAAAACATACAAAGAATAGCCAAAATCCACATAAATACAAATAAGCGTACGTTCACATTAGCGATTCGACAAACATTCATACATTCTAACCTCTGAATACAAAAAAGATGTAACAATCTCGAACAAAATCATCAAATTTACAATAAACACTTCCAACCATTTTACTAAGTTTCCAAATCATACACATTAAAAAATAATCCATCAAATCCTACTTCTAAGCTCGGCATAAATTCAACAAATCAAGTAACTATAAAAACTTCTCTTGGGATTTAGGGATTTCGGACCTTGAGGGCAGGGTAGTATAGCTTGCGTTCGCGAAGCTTCTTGAGAGTGTCGCCGACCTCCCATTTGTAAACTCGCTTGCGGCTCTTGAGGACTTCATTGAGCTGCTGTCGAACGCTCACATCCGAGCCGCCGTCCTTGAACAGCCTCAGGTACAGAGCCTCCTCCAAGTACTTGCTCGACCGCTTCGTCACGCTCTTCGTGCGCCCGAACTGTTGCAGCGCCATTAGATCTCTGAAATTAGGGAGCGTGATCGAGAGGGGTTTTGCTGAAACTGAAAATTAACGGCGGAGTGAAGTCTTGGGCTGAAAATGTCGTTTGGGCCTGCCCGCTATGCATCATAAAGGCCAATTAAAGTTGACATATAATGGGCAATTTTGGGCCACAGATATTGAACTGGATTTTTTTTTCAAATTTTTAATTTTATCATTATTAAAGGGGAGAATGGGAGAATTCAACTATTACAATAATTTAGGGAAGGAAGAGTTTCGGAATAGGACATATGAGTAGAAATCTAACACCCTATCCACTAAGATATTGGTCACATGCAAATATGTGAAAATGTACTTGTTTTACAAAATTCAGCATGTGAATTACTTTTGTGTGCCTAAATAGCATTACTAATTTTGTAATCTTCACTTCCGAACGATGATGCTCTTGAAAGGGAAATCATTTTTCACACTTTCATTTGTTAATATTGTACTTTTATTCCAACCTTTAGGTTGAAAAATGAAAGGAAATCAAGAGACGAAAACAATGGTTAGCGAAAAAAAACAAAACGAAAACAATGAAAGGAGAATAGAAAAGAAAAAAATGAGAACGTGAAAATCACCACACTCTATAACCAGTTTTTATGAGGGAGTGTTTAATTCCGGGCATGAAATTTAATTTGGGCCAGGGTGAAATGGCGTTGGACCTACTTTATCAATCTTTCTCCACTTCTAGAGCGACGACTGAAAATTGGATTAGCAGTTTTTAATCATCAATTACGTCACGTGATTAATGTGGTAAATGATGCACTAGAAGTTTCCAGGATAAAGTTGATTCTTCTGACTCGACTTTTCTGAATTGGCGCTGGACTTTCACGTGGTCCGCGTATCGTATAAAGTACAAACGTCGCTCGCTTTGTTGCATTCGTGTCGGGTAGTATCATTTATTCTTTCTTTTTCTGGCAATTTCACAATTTTGTTTAAACATTTTATATTATTTTCTTCCAAATATAGGTTCCGCCAAATAGCCAATACGGGACCACTTACCGGAACTAATTTAAGTCGAATTCAAGTGTTCTTGCCTAACAAATAGCCAATACGGGACCACTTACGTATGAATATGATTCACTCAACGTCAATTTTAAAGAGAAGAGCCACTCTCCGGATCTCTTCTATCAAGATCATTGGATCAAGTGATTCAGACCTTTGAAATTTCATCAAATAATAAAAAAATTATTATAGCTTTTACAAAGTCAAAACAGGTAGGTCATTTGATAAAATTTTAAAAGCTCGGATCACTTGATCCGATAACCTTGATGGAAGAAATCAGGAGATGATCTCTTCTCAATTTTAAATAGTCAATATTCGACATTTTGGATCTGATAAAACAAAAGAGAATCATAAGATAGTTTTAAATATGAGTGTAAAAAATGAGAAAAATGATGTGTAGAAATCATTTTCCTTTATTTATAATGCAACTGTGGCCATAAACCTTTACCGTTAGTTTTACGGTCAGTAGGGTTTTCTAAAATTGTATTTGGTTGTGATGTTCTCTATTTTGATGGCGGTGTGTATCCCATTGTTAAAAATGGTGGCAGCTCCTCACAGAAGCGATTGAGCTCTTAGACTATTTCTAATTGAAAAGGCTAAACATAGTTTCGTCCAAAAATATATTCATGCAAAAAATATTTTTAAATGAATAATGTCACGTCAGAATCATATACCATTTTCAAGCTAAACATAACCTCTCAATAATTTATTAGTTTTAAGTTTGTACTTTAAATTAATTGGTTAATTTAGTTCAAATACCATTGAACGTTTTTAAATTTAGTCGTGGAACTTAAATTAATTATTACAACTAAAGATCTGACTCCATAAAAAAGTTAAGAGGGGCTACATTTTGGTCAGGATGTCTGTTTGGCTAAATAATAATTTGGTGGGTTCGATAAAATTATAGTCTAACCATCGGTTGGAAATAAATTTTTTGACAAACCATATTATTTTTTGATTTTTGGACTCGTAGCCCTCTCTATTGGGATGACCTTGTTCTTATGGCTTGGTTTTAGACTTTTAGTTCGACTCTTTTGCGAGTTTAAATAAGTTGTAACAACTCTTTACAAGTTTGTTGTCATTCTGACCTATCCAAATTTGACAAAAAGAAAATATTTATTCAAATTATTGATTAATGGCATGGCATGTGAAGAAGGGTACCAACAAACAATTCGTCGATAAACAAACCAAATTAGAGTCGCAGCAGGATGCAAAATAAGGCAAGCAACTTTTGGTGGCTTATAAATTGTCAAGATATCTCAAATCATGCAACGAGTCCCCTTTGCACAGCAAACAACAGTGCAGGATGGATCTCCGCTCACGAATATTAATTATTATGTGAGGCTGAGATTTCTCCAGTTGGAAGGCGGGCCAACTTGTTTGTCTTTTTTTCTTTTTTATTTAATTTAGGGTTTGTTTATTTTATCCAATAACAACACCAAGGCCACCAAACCAAACCCCACCAGGCCACCACGTGTTGCAAGACGTGCGGGATACTTTCCCTTCCCAATTATTGTTTCGTGAATATCGACCCATATCACTCCAATCTGTTTAGTTTACTAACCCTAATTTTGGGCATCAAGTTCGCACCAAACTAATCCTAATCACTCTATTATTAAGGAAAATCCACGTTAGGACGCCATGAACGCAATTGCCTCCACTTTTAATAAATGATATATGCCTGATTATCCTTTTTTATGTTCATACTGAGCATAAGTGTCATCAAAACAAGAAGTTCCATAAAATTTCTTAAAAAAACCGAAACAAAATAGCAGTACTAAAACAACTAAAGCAAACTAACAAATACACAAGGTTCATCTTTTCTTCCACAAAGAACCTAACACTCAATTCACGACCCTAGGTGTTTGAGTTTCTCTCCTCGCCTCTTCATGGTGAAGCCTTCACGGCTTGTAAAGGTCTACTTATGGATATGCATAGGGGTTTACACAATTTGATCCTTGAGAGTGATTCACTCCAGATCGTTACAGTACTTCAAAAGAATTCCATGGATGTGTACGCCATTGGGCACGTTGTGGAAGATTCCAAGGCTTTGCTGCTAGGGATCACTAGAGCTATTGCTTCCCATGTGCGTCGCCAAGCAAATGAAGCTGCTCACCGCCTTGCTCACTATGCCTTATCCTCCCCATGCGAGTGTGCTTGGTTTGAGGAACCCTCAATATTATCCATGATGTTTTGTTGTCTAACAATAACTCTTAGGCCTTTCAGGAGTTTTCATGTGCTATGTAATCCGCTACTACTTTAGATCTATTATCAATATAATACCATATCGTTGTTGTGAAAATAAAAGGTCAAACAACACCTTGATCTCACTTTGAGTTCTTTTCAAAGAAAGGGAAGCAATGCTTTTGATGAAATAACTTCTTCGGCAGGATTATTTTATCATGTCCTATTACGATAAAATTCTGAATTCGACGTTCTTCTCGTTGGTCCTAACTAACCTTAAGCTTGTGTGTACTAAGAAATTCCTTGCATGTACAAGTTTTAACTTGTTCGTCATAAAGTGCAGTATCTGTTCAACAATTAACACAAAGTATAACATCATCATTGGTTAAGTATTATCTGTTGAAGACTAGCAAAGTGAGGTCAAACTGGGTCAGTGTGTAAGAAGTTATGACCAACCGACAGCCATACCATGAGAGGTTGAGAACAGTTGGTAGCTAGTAGATGCGTCTTGAAATTTCTTTGAAATAGTTGATATTATATTAAAATATTCAAAAGAAAATTAAAGAAAGATATAGAAAAGGGGTAAAGTTTAAAACCCACCCCATATTGAAAACATTTTTTTATTTCGGCCAAAATTGACAAATTTATTGGTATTTCTTATATATAAATTAAATATCGAAAAAAGCTCTTATATTTGGTTTAAACCAGTGTTCGACATTGAAACTAATCGATATCAAAATCAATATATCTATCGATATTTTCACAAACGTGCATATCGATGTTTTCATCGGTACTAGTATTTTAATCTGGTTCTTTTTTATTTAGTCCAGGGTTTGTTTATTTTATCCTGTCCCAGCCAACAATCAATTTGCATGTGCAGACACCAACGCCACCACGTTTTGCAAGTCGTGCGCGATACCTTCGCTTCCCAATTATTGTTACGTGAAATATCGACCCATATCACTTTGAACCTGTTTAGTTTACTAACCCTAATTTTGGGCATCAAGTTCAAACCAAACTAATCCTAATCAATATAATTATTAGGAAAATCCACATTACGACGCCATGAACGCAATTGTCTCCACTTTTGGTTATGCTATATGACTAATTATTCATTTTTATGTCCTCACCGAGCTTGTCTATCATCAAAATAAGATGTTTGATAAATTGTCTAAACAAATTGAGATAAAATAGCTCAGCGTCTTCTTTGGTAGGATCATCTTATCATGCCTTTTTACGTTAAAATTCTGACTTCGACACTCCTCTCATTGATCCTAATTAATCTTAAGCTTGTGTGTACTAAGAAGAATGAGGATCCTCTCCTGACCCTCTTTGTGAGAATTCCAGAGATCCTCTAAACACATCCGTTCATCATACATCGTGCGGTCAATTTTCGTCAGGTACTGTTTATATTTAATTTTATATTAAAAAAATTTACAATCGTCAGGTACTGTTTATATTTAATTTTTAAAAAAAAATTTACAATGATAAAATAAAAAAAATTTACAATGATTTATGACCGTATGATATACGATAAATGAATGTGATTGAAATATTCCAAAATACTCATAAAGAGAATCCGAAGAGGATCCTCATTCTACTAAGAAGTACCTTGCATTTATAAGTTTTGACTTTTAACTTATAAAGTGGGACTAGGATTCTCTCCCCTTCTCTATCCATACCCTTCCATCATCTCCTCTCACATTCTCTATTTTGTCTTTCTCTTTCTATAAAATATTGATATGACTTACCGTGACCGTTCAAATAGGAGGGAAGGGAAGGGAAAGGAAAAAAAAGAAGGGAAATAATCTTACTCCCAAGTGCAGAATTTGACATGTTCAACAATGAACACATACTATAGCATCAAACTTGGTCAGTGTGTGAAGTTAAGAACCGACAATGCCATACCATGTCGACGATAACAGTTAGTAGCTAGCAGATGTGTGCTTGCATCAATATTTGAAATTTCTTCAATACGATTGATATTTTTGTGAAAATATTTAAAAAATCAGAGAAAAATATGAAAATGGAATAAAATTTAAAATCCATCTTATATCTGAAGAAAAAAAAAATTTAATTCCGGATATAATCGACATATTTTATCTATATATCTAACATATAGGCTAAAATTAGAAAAACTCCTATATTTGGTCCAAACTAGTGTTCGATATTACCAAAAGTTTCATTTTTAATTTCTATCATTTTCATTGAAACCAATCGATACCGATATTAATATATCCATTGATATTTTAACAAATTCATATATTAATGTTTTTATTGGTACCGATATTTTAGACAATGACTTGCACGCACTGGGTCGGACCATAAGGCTCTTGTTAGTCAATCTAATCTTACACGTTGCGCCAAAATGCCCATAACCTAGAGTTGTCCATTTCAAAATCATAAAGACCACCAGTCCACCACCACCAAAACTCAATATGCAACAAGTTTTTCATGAAAGGAACAAGTTAATTTCTCATGTCACTCGTAAGAAAATAACTTGCATAAAATCCGTTCTCAGTTGTGTGACATCCTGATTTAATAACGTATAATTTTTGTATAAATTTACTGCACAACAACTTACCATCAGAATCAAAACGTTTCATATAAGTTGTTGCTCTCGTCTCCATCATACTTTCTTTGTTTGATGAATCTCCGCCTTTCGTTGAAAGCGCGTGATTTGGAAGTATGGGTTTTTCTTGTTAGGCACTAAATTGAAGGGCCGGTTTTAGTTGGTCGTTGAGGGTTAGGGCACCTTTGAAAGTCGTTTAATTTCAAGGTGACTCAAATATAAAAGGCCTTCCAAATCTCCAAAAATCTTCCAAATTCAATTCACGGGAGCTCCAGCAGACAGTTGGACCTCTGTAGAAACGCCTAGAATTTTGCTGTTTTCCTCATCCACAGTTAACACAAACAAAAACCATTATCCAAAATCCTCAGAAAATTAATTAGATTATTACTGTTTATTTAATCGTTTTAATTAGCTTAATCAACGTTGCTGTCAACTCAGCGGGACCCACCTGCCGAAATTATTATAATTTCTTAGAGCGGTTTTCTCAAGGGGACACGTTGCACCAATCCACACCAACTCTCTCTCCCTCTCCTCCTTCTCCCTCTCTCCTCTCTGCCTTCAGCTCAGACGACAAAGGAAGGAATTAACAACGAAAACTTCCGATAGTTGGGAAACGAGGGAATTGTGGTTGCAAATTCCAACTCCCATTTTTTTTTTTTTCAATTTCTCAGAGCATTCAAAGATTAATCCTTTACCTTCTTTTTTTTTTTTTTTTTTTTTTTTTTTTGCCCCCTTGATTTTCCCCCTCTTGTTTTGACAAAAAAAAAAAAAAAAACAAAGACCCGCGGAGTTTCAGAGACTTTGGATTTTCGGATTTTTCCCCTTTCTATTGAAATTTCGTAGAGGGGGGGCTTCAAGTTTCATGCTTATATAAAAAAAGCTCGAGCCTTTTCGTTTTCTGCAACGAGGAGCCTTCTGGGTTTTGTGTTTTCTGAGTTTCTTGAAGAAGAAGGCTCTGCAATTGTAAATGCTGACGAGTTTGGAGAAAATGGTAAGACTATGGATTGCGGCGCTGCAATTTTCGGAGCTTTTTATGAGCAGCTTGGTTCACATGCTGTACGGGTTCTATATCTTTAGCACCGCCGTGGCCGGCGATCTGTCGCAGGCGCTGAACGATTTGCTCTCGAAGCCGAACGTGAGCATTGAGGTGAAGGATGAGGTGGCACAGAGAGACCTGTCGGCCAATGGCAGCCTGCCACCTATTGTTTTGGTTCATGGGATATTTGGTTTTGGGAAGGGGGTACGTTTGTATTGATTTTTGTTCCGAAATGGGTTCCGATTCGCACTGCAAATGGAGCATTTTGGGGTGTTAAATTGTTTTTTGTTCAGTTTTTGTAACTGGGTATTTTGGATTTCTTCTGTTTTGCAGAGATTGGGAAGTTTATCGTATTTCGCCGGGGCGGAGAAGAAGGATGACAGGGTTCTGGTGCCTGATTTGGGATCTCTCACGAGCATTTATGATAGGTTCGTGCTGTTCGGAGCCTCAAAATCTTTTCCTTTTTTTTCGATACAAGCGATATTGGTTGGGGAGAATCGAACTCAGGACCTCGATCCCCAATGGCTGTTTTTGTATTGTACCCTTCGGAGCTAACAAGTTTCATGGGGGTTTTGGGGGTTTCAGGGCTCGTGAATTGTTCTACTATTTGAAGGGTGGGCGAGTCGATTATGGTGAAGAACACAGCAAGGCTTGTGGGCACTCACAATTCGGTCGAATTTACGAACAAGGTTAGCATTTCCTTGTGTTCATATTATTTTGTCATTCTGTGACAGTGCTTTTAGGATTCTAAAACCACAAAAGTACGTGCTTTGTTAGGCCTTATACTAAGCGTGTCATTGCTAATGTGTGATTGGGATATGCAGGGCACTACCCTGAATGGGATGAGGATCACCCTCTTCACTTTGTCGGCCATTCAGCTGGAGCACAGGTTGTCCGTGTGCTGCAGCAAATGCTTGCTGATAAGGTAAGTCAAGACTATGAATTTGTTTCAGACTAGTTCTTCTGAGTGAGAAAAACTTCGGTAGGAGGGCAGCTCTCACACAAGCTGAGACCAACAAGGGGGTCAGGCGTGACCAAAATGTCTCGTGCTTTTGTGAGAGGTGCCCTACAGATGACGTGATCAGATAACCCCTACCCAAAATTTCCATGACCATTCTTTATGTAGACATGCCTTAAACAACACTCCAAATCCTTAGAATAAGTATGACAAGCTTTATTTAAGGTAAAAACAGGATGGCAGGAAGAATCCTGCTTTCATTTTTTACTGAATGTTTCATTTTGTTGACTGAAACGTTTGATTTTGTCTGCAGGCGTTCAAGGGGTTTGAGAACACGAATGAGAATTGGGTACTGAGCATAACATCATTGTCAGGAGCATTCAATGGGACAACAAGAACCTACTTGGACGGAATGCAGTGAGTTTCCATTTCATCATCTTATTCTTGTCTTTAAAACTTTGTGTGATGAATGCAAATACTTATATAAGAGGATGAGTGTTGTTTTATATTTATAATAACACATTAATTTCATGTGCGAATTGTACTTGATTTTCTAGTGCTAAAATTCTTGCTGTGGTTTCTGTATTTCTCAGGCCAGAAGATGGAAAAACTTTGAAACCGATATGTCTGCTGCAGTTATGCCGGCTAGGAGTGATCATTTACGATTGGTTTGACATTCCCTGGCTGAAGGCTTATTACAACTTCGGATTTGATCACTATAACCTCACATGGAAGAAAGTGGGTGTCAGGGGTCTTGTTGATTGCCTCTTGGGAAACTCAGGCCCGTTTGCTTCTGGTGATTGGATTCTCCCAGACCTAGCACTTCAAGGCTCCATAAGACTTAACAGCCATCTCCATTCCTTCCCCAACACATACTACTTCAGCTATGCCACTAAGCGTACCAAGAAGGTGTTGGGTGTCACAGTTCCTTCAAGTATATTCGGAATTCATCCATTGCTTTTTATTAGAGTGTTGCAGATGAGCCAATGGCGTCAC
Organism: Pyrus communis; assembly: GCF_041283825.1. Taxonomy (NCBI): domain Eukaryota; kingdom Viridiplantae; phylum Streptophyta; class Magnoliopsida; order Rosales; family Rosaceae; genus Pyrus; species Pyrus communis. The sequence goes on along the minus strand of NC_142577.1, from coordinate 25,619,248 downwards.
CCTCCAGATGTCTCTCCCCCATACAAAGGCTACAGGTGTGTTCTTAAGCACATATCGATGGTAATGGAATGCTCAAATTCAATTGCATCATCATGACTCAATCGTTGTGTGAATAATTCGTGTGCAGGGATGAGGATTGGCAGGACAATGATGGCGCTTTGAATACCATCTCCATGACACGCCCTCTTCTTCCCATTGAACATCCAAGCCGGTTTGTAAAAGATGAATCAGATTGTCATCCCTTGCAACCGGGCATCTGGTTAGTACAAACACACTTTTTTGCTCATCACTACTACCTATTCTTCATTGTTTCTCATTGAACAAAACAATAAATTTGGAATTTGATTACAATGCAGGTACTACAAGATTGTGGAAGCTGATCACATATTCTTCATTGTGAATCGGGAGAGAGCCGGAGTTCAGTTTGATCTGATATACGACAGCATTTTTGAACGCTGCAGAAAGCATGTATTTAGAAAAACTCCTCAGACTTTACCGAATGAAACACACCATTAGTTCAGCATTCCAGTACTCTCACACAATATACTACAAAACTAGAGCATAGAATTCAAAACAAAGAAAGCTATTGAATTAGCACCAGCAGTAGCCCTTTGTTCCCCTTCCCTTACCTCATGTAGATGTTTAGTTCTCCTGTCCTTCGATTTTTTGAATTTTTTCCCTCACTCTCCTCTGCTGGTACAATTTGCGTAGCTTTCGTTGTAGTGTAGTGAGAGATATTTATAGGGTTTAGCTTTGTACATCAGACCTCTCTGGCTTTTCCAAAGTGCATGTATTTGGAAACAAACAGTATCATTCAAGTTACACGCCTATAATTCCATTTTCAGTTCTCAACAGTACATGATTCCATTTCTAAATATGAACATGTGCATTAATTGTCAATTTATACAAGGGATACAGAGCTTGGGTACGAAGTAAATGTTCATAATCACTTGAGCTGTAAGCTTGTCTCGACTCCCGGCTCTTCACCCTTCTCCTTGACTAGAATCAAGAACTCAAGATAAATTTTGAATACAGGCGCCGTTCAGCTTCAATCTCTACTTTTTATCTTCACAACTCTACTATCACTTATCTCAAGTCAAAGAACAAAAAACAAAAAGAGTTGTTACTGACATTCATAAAAAAACACATAACCATGCAAGATTTTGGCCCTTTCCTCTAATCCTCTTTCCTTTACTCCATCAAATCTGGATCATACGTACATTGTTTGTTGGATAAATCAAACTTGGGCTGAACTGGACCAACAACACTTTCTAGGTCCATACATGTTTGTGCTCCTATTTTGGTAAAGCCCAAATCCGTTTTTCTTTCTCATCCATCTCTATAATAAGATTGACTTGTAAGCGAGCGATTGTGCATCGAGTGATTTATGACATGTAACAGTTTGCGTTTGTGTGGTTTACGACATGTAACAGTTCAGTCCACATATAGGGGAGCCCATTGTTGCAGGGGCCACATTTATTGGTCAAAATACTATTTCTGTTGCGAAATGTCTGGCTTTTCAGGATGTCTAGCTTTTCAGGATGGCCAAGTCTAAGGGTTTGGCTCTTATTGTGGTGGAGGGTGATTCGAAGCTGGTGATTGAGTCCATGAGTAACGCTTATAACCCCACTTGGATATTGAAGTTCATCTTGGAGGATATTCGCTGGCTTGTTGGGTTTTTTGAGGACATTTGTTGGAAGCATGCCTTTAGGGAAGCCAATTTTCTAGCAGATGCCATAACTAGTGTCGGTTATTCTATTGCTGATTTTCAATGTTTGAGATAGAACTATTCCTTCGGCTGCCTGGCAGACCTTCCTATTTGATTGTACCCAAACTGGTTGCCCTAGATACAAGTCTCATATCCGAACAAAACGTATAATCACTTTGGAGTTTCACTTGATCTTACCTCTCATTAAAAATGGGGTAATTGCGAGGGATCTGAATTCTTTTGCTTAAACCAACATGCATGGTATTAAGAAATATCATGTAATATATTTTGTAATATTTACCTAATATGATTAATGTCAAATCCCACCAAAAGAGGGATACGATTTTAACATTGATGTAGGGTTAATTGGTTGACCCAATGGTGTATATATTGTACTGTAAAGTTTATCAATAATACACACGAAATCATTCAGTCACTCTCCTACTGCCAAACTCATCATTCTTCGTTGTCTCCTTGTGATGAGTCAATATTTTCTATATAATTTAGCCTAATCTTAGTATTAATTTATTGTTTATTTTGGTGAGATTTTGATACTTTGAATTATATTTTTGATGTAGGACAATCGACTTCTTCTTGAGAAAAAAGTGATCGAATAGACGAATTTTGGAGTGAATCTAATTGGAGATGTTCATGAGTTTTTCAAGATGATTGTATCAAAGTTTCATATTTTTCTACTAAGCCGTTTGACCGTGGCAATGAAATAAAGGCCATGCGCAGCTTTTTCAGATTGATGTTTTTGGACATTTTGGGCATTTTAAAGGTCAAGATGACATATTTTGAGGAAGATTCCTCTTGAGGATTTGTAGGGAACGACTTAAGCTTTCAAAAGAGACCTTTTGGGACCAAATCGAAGTTGATTTGGTTAGTCAAAAGTCTGATTTTCTGAGAAGTCTGAATTTTAGTTCAAATAGGAAACCTTTTATTTTTTGTTTTATTATTTTATTATGTTTCCTAGTTTTATTCTATGACCTTTTAGGGTTTTATATTGTAGTAGTATAAATAAAGATATTTAGCCATTATGGTTGTAGAGAAGAGAGGAGGAGACGCACAAGTCTTTGACAATTCAAGTTTATTTTCTAGGTGTTGTCTATCCTTATTCTCAATAATATTTTGTTTTATGATTGTTCGTAACTAATTTCGTTTGCTAGGGCAAAGCCTTGAGCCTTAGCAAGAATATATAGTTTATTTTCAATTTACTTATAATATTATGCATGCATGTTTTGAATTATTAATCACCGTGATTAAAACCGTCTAATTGTCTTAATGCCTGATCACCATTAGGATCTTTAGAAAAGTAATTTGATGCAATTTTGGTCGGAAGGTTTCTTGAAATTGACGTTGGCTTCTTGTGGTTAATAATTGTAATTTCACTTAAGATGAACACCACGTTTTAAGGGTTGCATGGTTTTTTAAAGGGTTTTCATAAAACTTAATGAGTCTCTCATGTTCATATTTGATCCAAACTTCCGGATGGGTTGCATGTTAGATATACGTTCTATGTTGGAGGTTCCAAGTATAATATATATTAAGAAAACCTAACCTTCAAAATATGCATGGGTAATTCATAAGTAATTGGAAGAATTATGTAGGATTTTTAAGGTGACGGCTGAACCCTAGGGCTTTTACAAATTGATTTTCCTTAAATTGTTCTCTAGTTAATTTATATAATTGTTTTTAATTTAAATTCGTTTTTATTATTTTAAATTCCAAAATCATCTTTTTCACAACTTTGTTCTAAATAATTAGCTAAGGATTAGTACAAATACAAATTATTCATTCAATCCTTGTGGAAACAACTTGCTTGAGTTGCTATACTACGACAACCTTGTACTCTTGCAAGTATTTTCAATTGTTTTTATCCCTACTTTTGCAGATGGTAAAAATCTCTATCACCTTGTTATTGCCAGTGCCCATCATTGGTTCATTCATCAACTAGATGTTCAAAACAGTTTTCTTCATGGTGATTTGCATGAGGTTGTTTTCATGGAACCTCCTCCTGGTCTTTGTCGACAGGGGGATAACATTGTACGTCGGCTTAACAAATCTCTATATGAACTCAAACAGGTCTTTAGAAATTGGTTTTCGACTTTTTCAATCACCATTCAAAAAGCAGGTTATCAACAAACAAAAGCTGATTATTCTCTTTTTACCCAGGCTCAAGGTACTTCATTTACTGCAGTCCTTATCTATGTAGATGACATACTTCTTACAAGAAATGATCTTCAAGAGATGGAACGCCTCAAAACATTTCTTCTCACACGCTTTTGCATCAAAGATCTTTTGTGATTTGAAATATTTTTTCGAGCATTGAATTTTCTCGTTCTAAGAAAGGCATTTTCATGTCTCAGAGAAAATATGCACTAGACATTTTGCAGGATTCTGGACTTACTGGAGCACACCCAGACAAGTTTCCAATGGAACAAAATTTGAAACTCACTCCCACTGACGGAGCATTGTTAGATGATCTCACCAAGTACAGAAGACTAGTTGGACGATTGATTTATCTTACTGTCACTAGGCCTGACATAGTTTTTTCAGTTCGCACATTAAGTCAATTCATGCATGAGCCTCGTAAAACTCATTGGGATGCAGCTTTACGAATTCTCAGGTACATCAAGGGTACTCCTGGTCAAGTTTTGTTATTCCATGTCTTTGACAATCTTTAGTTAAAGGCTTTTTGTGATTCTGATTGGGGAGGTTGTCGTGCTACAAAAAGGTCAGTTACAAGATATTGTGTTTTTCTTGGAAATTCTCTCATCTCATGGAAATCCAAGAAACAAGACAATGTTTCTCGATCATCTGCAAAAGTCGAATATCGAGCTATGGGCAACACATGTTTAGAGTTAACTTGGCTACGCTATATTTTGTAAGATTTAAAAGTTCCGCAAAAGGCTCCCACATCATTGTTTTGTGACAATCAAGCTGCCCTATATATTGTAGCTAATCCTGTTTTTCATGAGCGAAGGAAGCATATTGAAATTGATTGTCACATCGTTTGAGAAAAACTGCAAGCTGGAATGATTATTCCCTCACATGTACCTACACGTTTCCAGTTAACAGATTTATTTACAAAAAGATCAATTTGCGACACTACGCGACAAGTTGGGAGTTCATAATATTCACTCTCCAACTTAAGGGGGAGTATTAAGAAATATCGTGTAATATATTTTGTAATATATTTATCTAATATGGTTTAAATCAAATCCCACCAAAAGAGGGATACGATTTTCTAGGACCTTGATGTAGGGTTAATTGGTTGACCCAATGATGTATATATTGTACTGTAAAGTTGATTAATAATACATACGAAATCATTCAGTCTGCTACTTTCCATTCCTTTGCCATTTAGCCATTTTAATATTCAGCCTTTTTTAAGATATGGATATGAAATTTCCATACCAGCCATGTTAATATCTGGATTTACTATAGTTTACCAATTTCTCTGGAAACGATCTGTAATAAGAATATATTGTTGCAATTCTGCAACTTAAAAAATAGACTACGTAAACCAAATAAATTAGACTACTTGTTTAAATACACATGTTTATACTGGCAATCTATCTGCAAATCTACATATATTTAGTAAATACTCGTGATCATTACGTCAATCTTAAATAATATAAAAATTAAATTTACTAATTACCGTGAGTTCAAAATGTAAGGTGTCACCGTTTGGTGTGGTTGGTACCTGAACTTTATAACGGGAAACTTAAAATATAAGGTGGGCACATACAAAAATTCCTCCAAAATTGGAAAGTAATTAACTTAGAAAATCTTGCCATCAAACAGAATTGTTTAATTAACCAATACGGTCATTGCTGTTGAGATTTGTTCCTATTTTTTGGGAGGTTCTTAGATTTTCTAAAGTTATATGGTCAGATTTTCTTACGAAATAGGAAGGGAAAAAAAAAGGAAGGAATTAGGGTTCATGCACCTCTCCCCATATTATTGGGTGTCCCTGAAGGTAGACACCCTCTCCATATGTTCTATAAATAGAGGCATAAGCACAGAAGAGGAGACCCAACTTTGAGACTTCAGAGAGAAAGAGAAGAGAGCCGCATCAAAAACTCAGACAAATTAATAGCTGTGTATTGTTAGAGAAACAGAGATGACAATATGCGGCACGGAGAACCCTACTTCCAATAACAAAACCTCCCGTGTGTCCCCGGCCAACATGACACTGCCTAGTTTTCCATCCGACCATGTCCTCAATCTCGAACAGTAAGTTCTCTCCTTAGCTTCTTTATTCCAAGTAGAAAGGATGCAACATCTTGTTATTTACTGTAGGTTAAGGTCGAGAACCTTTTAAAGCTTAGTTCTTGATTTTCACGTTTGGATTTTGAATACGAATGTTTTACAATGCATTATTCGTTTTTTTTTTTTTTTTTTTTCCTTCTATAAAACTATATTTTCCAACAACTGAGTTCTGGTTTGTTTACTAATTAGGTTAACATGCAATCGACATTAATGGTGTTTCCGGTTTTGGTGATGACAGAGGCGACCCGACAGTGTTCGAGTCCTATTGGAGCAAGATGGGGGACAAGTGTACGATGGTGATCTCCGGAAGCGAATTGATGAGCTACATCAGCGATTTCACCAGCGTGTGCTGGTTTTTGGAGCCAGCATTGGAGGCGGCGGTTAGAAGACTTCATCGTACGGTTGGAAACGCCGTCGTGGATGGTGATCGGCATATCGTGGTCGGGACAGGCTCCACTCAGCTCTATCAGGCTGCGCTGTATGCCCTCACTTCCCCCGGCGGGTCCGAGCCAGTCAGCGTTGTGTCTGCCGCCCCTTACTACTCGGTGAGGCTCTCTATACTCGTTGACATTTGGCAACCTTTTCTTGATTGAATTACAGCCGTTGATTTCGCTGTGTTTTGTTGATCATGTGTGGAACTTGATGTTGGCTTTGTTATTTTTTTTTTGTCAACTGCAAAAGATCAACAGAATGCTGCTTCAGCTTCACTGTTTATAAATTATATCAAATTAAGCGTGCTTTCAGAGGTTGTGTTAGCTATGTTCAAGGGCCGATTAAATTGGACATGTTGAGATTTCTTCTATTATAATATATTTGATATGTTACGTTATTTGACGATCAATCTCGATTACTCAGTTTATATTAATAGTTTTACGTCATAACATGTTAAATTCACATGTATACAATATATGAGATGAGGCAATCAATCTAGATCACAAAGTTTTATATTAGGCAGTTTAATTAGACTTTAGTTTTAAACATAACATGTCAAGTCTGACGGACTAAGAAAACTTACGGCGTCCACATATATTTATGTCATAGTTTTCCCTTGGCATGCATGCTGCGAAGGTGTTCGAGTTGTGTGGGGTGAAATTACGAGAAGACTGTCGTGGAACATGCAGATGTTCTGCATGGGAAATGCGACAAAGAGGCAAATATGTCTTTTTGAAAACATAACCATGCATGTTTGGGAACATGCAGCAAACATATGCACGTAGCCCTGTGTTTTGAAACCCTTGGATCGAAATTAAACATAGTAACATGGGCATGTCTTGTTTATTGTTAACCACCTCTTCCACTCAATATTACTTTGATTTTTACTTCTATTAAACTCAATATAACTTTGATTTTTACTTCTAGAACATTATTAACTAAGTTGTAACAAATATTTACTTATTTGTTGTAGTCATATCCGGATGAGACAGACTATCTTCGTTCTGTCTTGTACAAATGGAAAGGCGACGCATATGCCTTTAACAAAACTGGACATGGACCTTACATTGAGGTGGTCAACACCCCAAACAACCCCGATGGTACTCTCCGAGAGGCTGTCGTAAAGAACAGAGGTGATCAAGGGAAGCTCATTCATGACCTGGCCTACTATTGGCCTCAGTACACCCCAATTACTCGTCCGGCCGATCATGACATCATGTACTTCACATTCTCCAAAAGCACCGGACATGCCGGTTCTCGCATTGGGTAAGGAGCCATTATTGACACTAAAAAAAAAATATAAAAGTCATTAAGAACTCGTTAAAGTGCAATATCTTACTAATATCTTTCAAACGGAATTTGTTCAATTTGGTTTTGTTTTGTATGATCAGATGGGCCATTGTTAAGGACAAAGAGGTTGCTAGAAAGATGTCAAAGTTTGTAGAGCTGAGTTCACTTGGTGTGTCCAAGGATTCGCAGCAACGAGCTGCAAAGATAATGGGAGTGATCTGCGACGGCTATGAGAACTGCAAGTCCACTGACAAATCTGAGCTCTTCTTCGACCACTGCCATCAAATAATGGGGAACAGATGGGAGAGGTTAAGAAAAGTGGTCGAGCAAAGTGAAGTTTTCAGCTTACCCAACTACCCCAAAAAGTACTGCATCTTCTCTGGAGACTTCATTGAAACATATCCAGGTAAACCATAATTATTATTCTCTTTTTGCAAAAAGTAACTAATTCGAAACATAATTAGAAACTTATTCTCTTTATTAAAATCATTCTAATTCCGATTTCTGACTTCCTACTATCACGTGATAAAACAAAATGTGAGTTGTATATCCACGTTAATTTTTTTAATCTAACACCTAATAAAACAGAATTCACATCAACTAACGAGGCTAGTTAATCCTGTACATATTCTTTCTTTCTTTTCTCCGATTCACGATTTCCACATCGACGAAATTATGATATTTATAAAGTTGTGTCTTCTAATATTGGGAATGCTTTTGTACAATGCCAGCATTTGCATGGATGGAGGCCAAGGAGGATGTAGACACAGAGAAGGTTCTGAGAGGGCAGATTAAGGTACAAGGAAGAACAGGGAGGCGCTTTGGGGTTGATCAGAGGTACGTCAGGATTAGCATGCTGAGCAGGGAAGACGTGTTTAACCACTTCTTGGAGAGATTATCAGCCATCAAGTCCGCTGCTAATGGTCATTAATTAGCTTAATCTACTAAACCACAGCGATCGCACAGTTTTACTCAACTTCTGTATACCTTACAAGCTACGCAGGCATATTTATTTTAAAACTAGTTTCTATATCTAATGTTAATAGTAAACCCGAGAGCGGTTTATTATAGTGAATAATTTTCATCTTATAAATGCATTACGCTTTGAGAAAACCTTATTTCTACCCAATTTTCTTTTAATTTTTATCTCATTTGTTGGCGCAATTGGTTCCAAAATTTGGTACATAAAACCTAAGTAACCATGCCAATAAATGAAATCAAAATTGAATCAAAGTGCGGCTTTTTCAATGTGCACAGAAAGACCAATTCGAGTATATGGCCGATGATCAATGGTTGAAACGAGCCGATGTTTCAATACGAATCTTAATCGAAAAAAGAAAAATATGTACTAATTTGGACAGTCTCCAGACAAATAAGAATCGAATAGGAAAAATGACAAGCCAAAATTCAAAACCTCAATGACGAATCGTAATTCAACGTGCTGAATAAATCTACCTTCCGGTGACGATAAACTTACAACATTGTTAGATAAACCTTCATTATACATGCACAAAAGCAAAGGCCAGATGACTCATTCTCAACAAACGACCGATCGCGGGCAACTGGCTCTCAAAGACGGTCTTTAATCTATCCACCAATTTTGGATTTGAACCATACAAGATCGTACGTGAGAGCTGCGCCTCAGAAAACACCTTGCAGGGGCAACTTTATACCAGTCTTAATTCATACTCGCCAGCCATGGTTATGTATCTCACCCATGGAAGAGCTTGGTATCCGCTTTTTTCAATGATCTTGAGGTAACGAACCTACAAAACCCCAGTTTGCTTATAAGAAAGCCGCACGATAACAAATTCCTAGCTCTACGATGGCTGATCATTTAACATGTTGACATATGGAATACAAATTCCATCGTTGCTCTGAAATATCAGGTCCTAATACAGGCTTAGGTGCCCTTAACTAAGTTGATTGTAGAAAGAGATCCAGATGTCCCCGAAATAGAGCAAAGCAATCAGGTTCATAAAGGCATACCTGTATTCCAGAAACAGTGAAATATGGTATCTCGAACTTCACACGTATAGGAGCTTTTCTCTCAGGAGTTGATTCTTCAGCTGTTACACTTGGAAGACGAAACTCTGCTCTCAACATGTATTCCTAGACAATTTGGATTAGAAACAAGATCAATAAAAGGGGATAAAGTGCACAGCACGAGGTACAACATAATAATCTTCTTAAACTAGCAATAATACGAGTCCACACCTTGCCTCCGGGAAAAGATCTTATTTTCCAGATAAGCGCATCACTTTCAGGTGCATATGCTGCAGATCCTAATGATGTCCGAACATCGGGGTTAGTGGCATCAGATACCACAGGGATCTCAATCTCAACATTTGTTGCAGTACTGTGCGGTTAAATTTTCATGAATACTAAGGGAATAAACATTTGGATGCCCAAAGCATAAAGAAATTGATTAAAGAACTTTTTTAATACCTACGCTCCTTGAACTGGCTTCTAGCTTTTACCAGAATCTCAATGCGACTTTTTGAATGCCTTTCAATTTGACATTCAACCCAAATTAGAGGCTTAACCTGAAAGGGAAAATGACGACGATTAACTGGAATGAGATGAGCAATAAATAAACCTCCCCTCCCCACTCAATGCGTGCACAGACACACACAAAGAAAAGAAAACAGCATCAGCAGAGCATGAGGGATACCTGTGTACTCAGCCTATATGTCATGAGATCAAAAGCTCCATCAGGTGGTACAAAAGATATTGTCCGGTCATTTTCAAACCGAGCCAAACGAACACACCTAAAACAAATTTTATGATTTAATATAAGGACTTGGAGGAAGATTAGTTTTATGTAAAATCTCAAACACTTATAAGACACAAAAGCAGCACTCAGATCAATCAGAAAGCTACATACTGATGAAATTTGATGTCTTCCAAATCAATGGCCTTTCCCTTTGTTGCTCGCCCTTGTGCCTCCAATAACACTCTATCATTTAAGCCAAGCTTACATTCAGGCATACCACTGCAAGCAAAATGGGTAAGCACTAGTTGATAGCTGATACCAGCATATAAAAGAGAAAGGTAGATAGTTAAAAAAGTAAATGGAATTGCTATACATTACTATGCTACAGTAAATTGTTGTGTTCTGGAGAAGAAAAAAAAAATTGTACAATAGCAGTGTATAAACGAGACCGCTCTGAAGATGTAAAGCTACTATTCATTTCTGCAACTCAGAAAAGAAATTCAGTTCCTCTTGTTTTTTTTTCAGAGATTTTCTCCAAACCCTGGTTTTCTATCTTTGATCTTTCTGTGCATTGGTTTTTGACTTCGATCAAGTTAATGGCTTCGATGAAACAGAGTACTCAAAAGAGAAATTTTAACTAGGATTTATACCACTGTCCTCATAAACATAGTTTCTTCTTACAAATGGATTATAACTCTAGCATAAACCAAACAAGCTAGAAAATCTTAAACTGACATCTCCAAATGAAAATGGATGCATTCACTTGGCATTTAAAAAGCATATCCAGTGAAACAAGCACAAGTTAGAATGCTAAAGCATAGATGAAAATTCACTGGGTTAGAACGGAAACACACCTTAAATAAGTTCTCATCTTCAAAGCACCAACAACATCAGACCTAATGATTTGTCCATTGCTGTTGACTAGTATATTAACACTCTCCACCACATCCAGGAAAACCTAGGTGAAAAAGAAGAAGGAAAGTCATCCAATTGCTGTGGCTTCAAAGAAGAGTGAAAACTCTTCAGTTTTTCCCAAAGCACATACCTCATTCTTCTTGTAACGTATCCCTTCACTTCGCCAAGACACCGCATTTGTTACGGCCATGGGAGGTCTTTGTGTAACTTCCATCCTGTAAGCATCAGTCTTGATAAATTCACTGAGAATCTTGGCTTCAGTATACTGAGGGTAACCGAAGTCCATCATTTCATCGAGCAACTCATACTACAACACAAAAAAACACGTCAAATTGCAATGTTTCTCAATCAAAATTAAGCAAAATGACCGGCACAAACATCTCCTTACCACAACCACAAAGTTATCCCTAAGCGATTCTTCTTCTAACTCTTCAAAGTAATGCTTGAACACCTGCCGTCCAATAATCAATTCACCAATTACGCATTTCAAATAAGTGCAGAAACAAATAACAAGAACGAATGAGGAACAAAACTTATCTTAATTACCAATAGAGCTTACATCGACTATTCGGTGTAGAAAGAAGAGAAGACTAGCGGCATTGCAGTTCTGCCTGGACGCAGTCATCAAATAAACATTGTTATGCTGTATAAACAAGTAGCTCACGCCATTATCATGAACAACTGGATCATGAGACTCCGGATCAACCTGAACCGCATCTCAACAAGCATGGAAAGAAAAACATAATGCCACTATCAATTTCTACTCTCACAAAACAGATCAAATCCAAATTTGAAGGGGAATAATTCATCAACAAAAGACAATTCAGTTTCGTTTTCCTTTGTTTTCTCGGCAACCAATCAGTTCTCCAAACCATTACAAGATCAAAAAACGCAGAAATTCTGGAAATTGAGTAAATTTAAGTAAGAAGAACATTTTTTTTACCTCTTTCTCGATGAGCTTAGTGAAGAAACGCTCGGCTTGAGCGGCGGAGACGTCGCCGCGGTAGTCGCGCCAGATGAGAACGCGGCCTTTGATGTCTAGGAGGAACAGCGCCGAGACTGCCCCTGCCATGAGATCTGATCGGCGGTTGCAGAAATTGGACGCGATCTGATTCGGATATAGCAGCGGAGTCGATTGGCGTAGTAGTAGATCTGAATCTGAATTTTAGGCGTTAGGGTTCCGTTCGCCGTCTGCTGTTACTCTTGCAGCATCAACCGCCATCTTCAATCTGTCTGAGAGTCTGAAGAAGGAGCAGTCTTGTTTTGGAAATGGAGGTGTTCGCGGTGAATGTTTTGCTTATTCCAGACGTTAGAGACCCGCGTCTGTCTCCTTCTTACGACGACGTTTTATGTTAAACTCCGAGGTAATTATACCTTTCAAGTTTTCCCCTTCTGACATTAATTTGGAAATGGATAAATAGCGACTCTTATTCAATGTTTAAAATATTTATATAGCTGGAAGTATTGATATGCAAATTTATAGAAATATTGATGGTCGGTTGTCTTTGATAGAAATTATAAAAACTTACAAAGAGATGGGTTTTAGACTTAGTCGAAATTAGAGAAAGTTTATCAAAAAAGTTCAGAAGTTCGAAATCTGCAATTCTAGCAAAAATTTCTATCCTACATCGGTAAATATTGCCGATACTTATTGATTTTGATATATCCTACCGTTATAGGGGTGAAATTTGCATTTCATCCCTTTTCCATTCGATCCTTGATTTTTTGGATATCAAGAGAAATATCAACAATTTCGTAGATATTTTAAACATTGCTCTTATTTATTACATACGAAGGATCATTTTCATATGTTTAGAGCTGAAAATTTGATTATGTCTCACCATATCAGAATATGACCATTTAGTTCAAAATAACTAAAAATAAATAAAAATTCTCAGAATTTTTTAAATTATTTTACTAATAAAATGATGCTATCTTCTGACATGAGATAAATGCTCTCAACAAATAAATTACAAATTTTTACGAGTTACAATAATAACATAAGATAGTTAAAAAGCTGCTATCTTCAATCTGTTACAACAACAAATCATCTCGAAAAAAATCACTTGATATATCATGAACTTTCATATAACACAAGAATGATCGATCATTTGGTTTAGGGTTTGGATCATCTTCCACTAAAATTAAATACACCACTGAAAACCTGGCTGTTGCCACCCAGTGTTGCTTCCCACTGGATCGAAGATGTCGCAATCTGTGAGAGCATCACAACAATCTCCCTCATCTCTGGCCTCTCCACTGCTTCTTCACTCAAACACCATTTCGCAATTTCTGCCATCTGCAACAATAGTAGTGATTTGACTCTCTTTTCAACAGACAAGTCCCAGGTTGACACGTGTGCTAAAATATTTCGTTGTTGTGTCAATGTGTGATTCGTCGGAATGACTCCTTACAGTTAAGGAGTTGAGCAATGTTTAAACATTAAAGACAAAGGAGCATGGACTGCGAATAAATGTGTATGAAATCATTAGAGCACCTTGAATTTGTCCTCCATAGGATAGTTTCTTGTGAGGTTTCCATCTGTGGCAGCCTCTAAAGCTGCTTCTGGATGATCATCTTGGAACACTTTTTTTATCTGAAAAAATGTGCAGCAAATCAATCAAATTCAGATTGTACTAGTGAATGATATGCATTGGTCTTTCTGTTCAAGATTCGGTTGGAACTTACGACTGTAATTAAGGATTTCATCTTCCCAGGCTCTCGATTGTCACGGAACATGTTGCCCTGTGATCAGCTCTGCTAGTACCACTCCAAATGCGAATACATCTGTTTTGTGAGTCACCTGGAGTTCCTTCACAGATCTTTCATAAACAGACAGAGTCAGATATACGAAAAACTGGGACAAGCTTTGCTTCCTTGTGAAGGTAAACCCTAATGAAACTTACTCTGGGGGAAGATAGCCTGGTGTTCCAACCAACCGTGTCGCTATAACATCTTCATTTGTTCTTCCAACAAGCTTTGCCAAACCAAAATCTGCTACCTACAGAAAATGGATTTTTAAGCTACTAATTAAAAGCATGAAGTAATCATATCAATTAGCAGAATTGATATAATAATTCAGTGAACTTCAATAAAAATGGATGGATTCATGTTTTAGGTATACCTTTTGTTGTGCTAGGATAGCACCAAACTAAATGGAACCAACTCAAGCTAACCCACAGGAAATTTTATCAAATGAAAATGCAAGAACAAAATATAAAAGACACAAAGATTTTAACGAGGTTCCTCCACAGTCAGTGTAACTGGAGTACGTCCTCGGAGCAGTAGGAGCTCACCCAATAATCCACTATCAACCAAATGGGAGTTTACAAAGTGTTGACAATCTCACAACCCAAAAACCCAATACACCCAATAGCTCACACACACCAAAGAAACAAATAGAGAAAGAAATATAAAGAATAATTTCTTCTCTATACATATAGCTCAAAGCTATTACAACAACAATTACTTTGGTTGATGATTACCAATCAAATGAAGCAACAACTTCTTCTTCTGTTTTAGGCTCTCTGCAACTCTCCCTTGCTCTCTGCAACTCTCCCTTGCTCTCTGCAAAAAAGAGCTCTTTCTTCTCTCTTGTTTTCTTCAAAACCGAAATGAGCTCTCACTCCCTATTTCTTTTTCAAAAGCAACTTATCTTTTCTTCCTTTTTTGAACCAACACCCACGGGTGTTGAAGAGAACAAAAACTTTTCCCTTTTTTCCTCCCCAAAACAAGGAAAGGTGTTGTCTACCTTTTAGCCGAAAGGTCTTTTGGACACTTGTCCACTTGGCCACATTCTCCAACACCTTTGCTCTGAGCCCCTCGTCGAGTAGAATGCTACTCGTCTTTATATCACGGTGCACATATCGCGCTTTTGTGTGGTCAAGAATGTATTCAATACCTTTTGCAGTGTCCAGTGCAATTTGTGTTCTTGCAGTCCAAGAAAGTGGCTGGTGACCTGGTTTAATATGTTTGGTTAGTTGCAAATCATTTATCTGCAGTTCAATTAAATCTCCCCATGTAAACGCTTCACTAAATATATGTGCGTGCAATGGTTCAAGTACCTTTCAGTAGCGGATTGTGAAGATGTTCGCTCAGCGATCCATTCTGGACATACTCATAGACCAGGTAGAGGTGGTCATCTCCACTGGCATACCCCAAAAGTTCCACCTAAAACAGATATTTTTACACAAGTGATTAATGTACTCGAAGCACTTTTTTTCGCACCATGTTAGAGGTCAACTTATTCAGAAATGATCGATAACTCATGACATTGGGAGGGACGAGAGGGGACGAAATACGACTTTGGGAGGGACGAGATATATATTTTTACCGCAAGAAAGTCAATACGACTTTGGGAGGGATGAGAGGGGAAGAAATCTATTACTTGGAGCATGCTGTGGTGTTCCAATTTCCGGAGTTGACCTAAGCCACAATCATAGATTAATAAATATAAAAAAATGGGAAATTAGGTTTAGTTAAATTGGTTAGAGCAGTGTACTTCTCTCTCCATACTCATGTTATAATTTTGATTCCAGAATATTTATATTAGGTTATTTTTTAATATCACTTGAATCATAAAAAAAAAAACAAGGAGTACCACAATAGAAACGTTCTTTCTAAAGAGAAGTTAGTTTTAACTTTAACATAGAAAATAAGGAAAGTTATTAAACAAGTATACAATAAGAAAATAGAAAGAAATCGACTTGTTGACTAATTATAAGAAAATATCAAATACCCTAGACATTTGCTATTTTCCCGCCAAAGTTAGAAAACCTTTGCTACTTTTGGACTTTGCTGCCACTCTTGTGACCGGCAAGGGGGCAATAGAAGAAGCAGAGGTGGAAAACAAAGGGAGTTCCAGAGATCGAAAACATTCCGAAAATTCTTTTTTCGGTGAGTAGATATTTTTGTTCTTAGTTTTGGGAGGTTGAAAATAAGCAAAATGCATCCTCTCGCCAAGGAAGGCATTCACGATTCACTGGTACGTAGTTCGGCTGTGGCATTTGCAATTAAGAAAAGCATTAGCCAGTAATCACCATTAACCGTATTAATTAACACGAAGACATTATCCGTCGTGTAATGATCAATGCGACAATCTTCTCACCTTATGCATCATCATGGTCATCTTCGTCGTTCCTTGTAGAGATGCAGCTGGAAAAGGCCTCGGAACGGCTTTACATGTAGGGTTTTACAATCGAGGTTGGCCGAAAGTGGAGCAAATTGTGGCTGAAATCGTCTCCAAGGCTCACCAGCAAGATTCAAAGCTCCCTGGAGCCCTCATTCGCTTCTTTTCCCATGATTGCTTTGTCAAGGTAAGTATAGCATTGTACTATTTATATCATCTAAACTAACGTGCAACACATCTCTTTAGTAGAGGTGAGGTCCATCTACATTGAGGCCTACATGTTCGATTCTCGTACATTGAGGCCTACATGTTTAATTTTCTAGATTAGTCTGAGTGTTGTTTTTTGATACAGTTTTATCTGAAACTTTCACATTTTGTTTCGGTTTTCTTCTCCGATAAAGGTTAAGGATCAACGTGTTGATTAAAATCAATTACACAGCTAATAAAATGGTAATCAATATTGACCACTTGTGTCTGAATCTTGGACTCGAAGATTTGCCAAGGCCATGATCAAGATGGGAAATAAATGTTCTCACTCAGAGATGATGGAGAGATAAGGAAAAACTGTAGAACCATTGAACTAACATTACGATCAATTAGCTTTGTGTAAAAAACAATTGCAAATATATATCCATGTAGTGTATTGAATCCACTCATATTAACGATTGTATATACATATAATATAAAAGAGCCTAACAAATTGTGAAAAAATAACTCTGACCATAATAACCATTCTGGAGCGGGATTGACTTTAGGGTTTTACCGGAAAAAACCATGTTTCTAAACCATTGCAATTTTAACCACCAACAACGAGGCAAAACAGAGCCAAACCTAATTCACTCAGTTGTGTGAAATCATGGAAACTACCAAACCCCTACCCACGCGGTTTGTGCATTGTATATAATCACAACCCCGTACCATGTCTCCGTCGTGGTTGTGGCAAAAAAGAGAAAGAGAAAAAACAATTCTAGCTAAGGTTGTGGAATTGCAAGTCACAAACAGTCATCGATCCTTCTACCATGGAGATAGGCCCTCGTTTAATTACAGCGGCAGTTTTTGCCGTCACCTTGTGTTCCATGATCACTGTTCCTTGTTCGGCAGATGAAGTGAACAACCCGGGGAATGGGTTGCATGTGGGATTTTACGATCGGAAATGTCCCAATTTGGAGCAAATTGTGACTGACGTTGTGGCCACGGCTGTAGAGACGGACCAAAATCTTCCTGCTGGCCTCATTCGCCTCTTTTTCCACGATTGCTTTGTGAAGGTATTTGCTTTTTGCGATACAACTTAACGCTGCTTGATTCCTTACATGTAATAAGCCATTTTTGTCACCTGCAAATTACAATTTTGATTTGTTTGCGATGAAGAATTACTTCTCTAAGATTATTCGTTGATAACAATATTTATTCATCAATGTATAGGGATGCGATGCATCAATTCTGTTGGATTCAACGCCCTCTAACGAGCCGGTAGAGATGCAATCACCGGCCAGCGGTGGAATCCGAGGTATCGAAGTCATTGAAGAGATCAAGGCTAGGCTAGAGCAGGAATGCCCGGAAACCGTCTCCTGTGCCGACATACTAGCCTTTGCTACACGGGAAGCTGTGGCTCTCTCCGGTTTACCCCGTCACCAAGTCCCCGCTGGACGCCGCGACAGTCGCACTTCCCGTGCCTCCGACGTCATTCTTCCTTCTCCCGCAACACCAATGGACGAGATCATAGACTTCTTCTCCAGAAGAAACTTGACCCCCGAGGAAATGGTCGTCTTGTTCGGCGCGCACTCCATCGGCGCCGTCCACTGCAACTTCTTCGACTATAGGCTGTACAATTTCGCACCAGGTCAGCCGCAAGATCCTTCACTAAACCCAGTGTTTGCGGCTGAGCTGGCTCAACAGTGTCCTGCACCCAACACATTGCCGGCTGAGGAGGCTGAAAACAAGGTTGTTGACTTAGATACCACACCGCTCGTCCTGGACAATCACTACTACACGAACCTGATGCAAGGGAGAGCATTGATGCAATCGGATCAGGCTCTGGCGACCAATCCTCGCACCGGCGCGGAGGTGGCGAAACTGGCTATTAGGTCTGATTCTTGGGCTCGGCAATTTGTTAGGGCCATAATTAAGATGGGGAGAATCAATGTTCTCACTGGAGATGCAGGAGAGATAAGAAAAAATTGTCGGAACTTTAACTAACTCTTAACTAACTAAGATCACATATTTCAGCTCTTAATTTTTAAAGACCAATTGTGGCTTGGCCTGGAGGAAGCTTGTTGTATGTTTATAACAATTAATGTACTTGTTAAATGAGCAATTTGTTGATTGATTTTTCGGTGTAATCATTGTGAAACAAAACGTGGGATTACAAATTCATTTATGTTACAACTGTGTATCTACGATATATTACTCGAATAAAAAAGGAGTTAGTTTCACATACAAAATAAGGAAACTTGTGAAACAAGTAAACAACAAGAAAATAGAAAGCAATCGACTTGTGAACATTTGTTAACTAATTACAGGAAAATATTCCAACAAAAAAAATTAAAATATTTGAGCCCTAAACATTTGCTATATTCCGAAATTTTTTTTTTGTCGGTGAGTCGATATTTTTGTTCTTAGTTTTGGGCAGTTTAAAATAAGCAAAATTCCTACTTCTCACTCCAGCATCCTCTGACCGAGGAAGAAAAGCAACCATTAACCGTATTAATTAACGAACACATACACATTATGCTTCGTGTAATGGTCAACGCAACATACAATCTTCTTCACCTTATGCATCATCATCGTTGTACAGAGGCAGCAGGAAAAGGCCTCGGGAAAGGCTCAAATGTAGGGTTTTACAATCGTAGTTGCCCGAATGTGGAGCAAATTGTGGTTGACATCGTGTGCAAGGCTCACCAGCAAGATCCAAAGCTCCCCGGTGGGCTTTTTATTCAAGGCTCCCCATCATCCTTAGTGGGTTTTTTTATTCATTTGATGAACCGGAAACTTTATAGGCGCCTCTTTTGGCAACCCTCCTCGCTCAGAGACTTGGAGGACTCTCATTATATGCTACTACAATTCGGTACTTAGAAGTTTCCTGATTACTCAGTGACTTGGATTTGTCAAGTTCTCAACCGAGAAGCTTTCCTCACTTGAGAACTAAGGGGAGCACTGTTTGTACCATACTTGACCAATCCCGAAACTACTAAGCACCAGTCAACGTCATACCTTCAAGGACCCACCGAGGGGTTCATGCTGAGGCACCCCTGCCGAAGCACAAGAATTTCCCTCTAACCAAGAGGTCAATCACAGCACGACACATGTCAACGTCAAAATAAAGCTCTCAACATCCCACATCAACCGCAAACAAAAGTTGGAGACTCTCCTCAACTATAAAAGAAGACCATTCTCCTATAATTAATCCCTAATGTCATTATTGTACTTAAACTAGTTATTTACTAGTTATTAGAACCCACCAAGGATGATTATGTTTGAACCTATGTATTGGTGTAAACCCTTCACAATTAATAAGAACTCCTCTACTCTAGCGTGAACCACGTACATCTTGCGTTTGCTTCCCTATCTCTATCTTTTTACATATTTATCCTCACTAGTGACCGGAGCAACCAAGCGAATATCACAAACTTGACACTTTACGTTCCAAAATCTTTACTTATTTTGTGCATCAACAAATATAAAAGAGCCTAACAAATTGTGAATATACCTAACCAAAATAACGATGCTGGGGCAGGATTGACTTTAAGGTTTTACCGGAAGAAAAAAAAAAAAAGGCCATGTTTCTAGACTATTGCAATTTTAACAACCAACAACGAGGCAAGACAAAGGCGAACCTAATTCAATCAGTTATGTGAAATCATAGAAACTACCAAAACCCCTACACACGCGGTTGTGCATTGTATATAAGCACAACCCCGCACCATGTCTCCGTCGTGGTTGTGGCAAACAAGGGAAGGAAAACAAACAATTCTAGCTAAGGTTGAGGCATTGCAAGTCACAGTCATCGATCTTTTACCATGGAGATGGGCCCTTGTTTAATTGCCACGGCAGTTTTTGCCGTCACCTTGTGCTCCATGATCATCATTCCTTGTTCGGCGGACGAGGTGAACAACCCGGGGAATGGGTTGCATGTCGGATTTTACGATCGGAAATGTCCCAATTTGGAGCAAATTGTGACTGACGTTGTGGCCAAGGCTGTAGAGACAGACCAAAAGCTTCCTGCTGGCCTCATTCGCCTCTTCTTCCACGACTGCTTTGTGAAGGTATGTGCCTTTTGCGATACAAGTTAACGCTGTTTGATTCCTTACATGTAATAAGTCATTTTCATTATCTACAAATCACAGTTTATCATTCGTAAAAGTTTCTTCACATGTGAAATTGTGATTTGTTAGCGATGAAGAATTACTTATTTAAAATTGTTCATTGATAACAATTTATTCATGAATGTATAGGGATGCGATGCATCAATTCTGCTGGATGCCACGCCCTCTGACGAACCCGTAGAGATGCAATCACCGGCCAGCGGTGGAATCCGAGGTATCGAAGTCATTGAAGAGATTAAGGCTAGGCTAGAGCAGGAATGCCCGGAAACCGTCTCCTGCGCCGACATACTAGCCTTTGCCACTCGGGAAGCTGTGGCTCTCTCCGGTTTACCCCGTCACCAAGTCCCCGCCGGGCGCCGCGACAGCCGCACATCTCGTGCCTCCGATGTCATTCTTCCTTCTCCCGCAACACCAATGGACGAGATCATAGACTTCTTCTCCAGAAGAAACTTGACCCCCGAGGAAATGGTCGTCTTGTTTGGCGCGCACTCCATCGGGGCCGTCCACTGCAACTTCTTCGATTACAGGCTGTACAATTTCGCACCAGGTATGCCACAAGACCCTTCACTAAACCCGGTATTTGCGGCTGAGCTGGCTCAACAGTGCCCTGCACCCAACACATTGCCAGCTGAGGAGGCTGAAAACAGGGTTGTTGACTTTGATGCCACACCGCTCGTCCTGGACAATCACTACTACACGAACCTGATGCAAGGGAAAGCATTGATACAATCGGATCAGGCTCTGGCGACGGATCCTCGCACCGGCTTTGAGGTGGCGAAACTGGCTATTAGGTCTGATTCTTGGGCTCGGCAATTTGTTAGGGCCATAATTAAGATGGGGAGAATCAATGTTCTCACTGGAGATGCAGGAGAGATAAGAAAAAATTGTCGGAACTTCAACTAACTCTAACTAACTAAGATCACATATTTCAGCTCTTAATTTTCAAACACCAATTATGGCTTGGCCTGGAGGAAGCTTGTTGCATGTTTATAACAATTAAATGTACTTGTTAAATGAACAATTTGTTGATTGATTTTTCGGTGTAATCATCGTGAAACAAAACGTGGGGTTACCAATTCACTGATGTTATAACTCTGTATCTACTATAAAACCCTAGCAACTTCAGTAATGTACGGTAACATTTTGAAATAAGAGAGGGGAGGATGAACAAGTTTTGGGCGGTAGGTGGTGAAAGCTGGTTCACGGCTGGGGGAACTGTAGAAGAACTGCTTCAGATACTGCAGGTGCAGGGCCATGAACAATTACAGCAGCATATCACCTCCGATTTCACCGATAACTTTCTCCACTTTAAACAACATATCTGTCAATAACAGGGAAAAAGAACGAAACAAGAAACGAATCAACTTTCAAGTGATAGGATATATTATCAAGTAGCTTTTCCGTGACATGGTAGTGCTTAATCGGTTTGAGATACTAGCAACTTCTCAATGTGACGGTGTTCAAATTTTTAGTGTGCATATACATACGCAAACAAAGACATCAACTTAAGTTATAATCTACATGCAGGAACCAGCAAGCTCCAAATTCAGTGAGAAGAAATGAAATATGCATATTCACTAATATTAGGACTAAGTTGTTTGCTGTAAAGAAAGAACAAGGACCGATATGGCATCAGGCATAACACGTTTGCAACATGTTAATTTCAGAAGATAACTTACCTTGGAAGGAAGCATCTTCCATATATTTCTGCAAAACAACAAATATTTATGTTAATACATCAGCAGTACGTCAGTAGAACATCAGTAACTAGTATGCAAATGCACTATTTACAAAGAACGCATTGCAACAAATCCGTGTACTAATAGGCACAAACAACCATTTCGTTATGCTGACTGAAAACAGTAAATCCATTAAACTAACGCATCAAGAAAAGGTACCGCAATTTGGGATTTGAGAACTTCTTCCTGTGGAGCAGTTG
Source organism: Pyrus communis (assembly GCF_041283825.1). Taxonomy (NCBI): domain Eukaryota; kingdom Viridiplantae; phylum Streptophyta; class Magnoliopsida; order Rosales; family Rosaceae; genus Pyrus; species Pyrus communis. Next base: position 25,596,520 of record NC_142577.1, on the reverse strand, counting down.
GTTGTGTTGCCATTACTGCATCATTCAATCAAGGAAAATGATTCATCAGTCATCACATGGAATCAGAATAAAATTTCCTGTTTACTTTTGTGGCAATCAATCTACCGTGTTCAAATCATCCCCGAACAAGACAAACAAAACTTGAAAGAAGAAACCTACCTTGTTCAATCACAGGGCCACAGTTGCTCAGAAATGAGGCGAAACTTGGAGGCAAGGCTGCAAAGTTGCTCTGAAAGTTATCAATATGCATGGATTCTTGAGTGCCCGAGGATTGACCAGCTGCGCTCTTCAACAAGCATGGTGAAATTTGAGGCTTATAACTCTGTACAGCTTGATCAGCTTCGTTTTTCAACAAGCTTGGTGATATTTGAGGCATGTAAGTCTGAACAGTTTGATCAGCTTCCTTGTCCAACACACTTGGCGATATGTGAGGTGTACAGATCTCAACAGAAGTCATAGTAGTTGAGTCCTTGCAAGCCCTGAAAACACAGAATTAACTATCACTGCTCTTCGACTTTTCCACCGAGGGGAAAATGAAGTTTCAGGAGACAATAGTTTTGTTTTTACCGACTCTGGGGTCTATTGGAAGAGACCAACCCAGATTGTGATGACATTTCAGGTCCGCAGTCGGTATTAACAGCTTCATTATCCTTCCCATCCTTGCAAATCTCCTGACAAATTAGCCATTTAACATCACCATTGCAAGACAAACAAAAAAGTCTTCTATACTGACAATGAGCATCAAACATGTTCCCTTTTTTCTTTACGAAATCTAACATTGCAATAACGCAATTAATTTGCCAGAAGTAATGGATTCACCTTTAAAGCATTCATAAACTTCTCTGCCTCAGAGAGAGACAAAAATCGCAGGCCGAATTTTTGGATCTGCAAAGAAGATGAAACACAATGGCAATGTGAGTTTCGAATTATTCCGTCCCCTGTATCATAAACATAACAGATACTGCCTATCATACACAAAGATGAACTATATATCTGAAACAAAGATTGAGCAGCTTGCCTCGCCCGCAGGATCTTTGTAGTTGACAAACACGGCTCTGGTGCCCCTCGCAGGAAATCCAGACGTGCATGAAACCTGAGGCCAGATAATCTGTAGCTTGGAAACATAGTGCTCCTCCTGAACCATGTCAAATTATAGCAATTCAAAAAGTTGTAACATCTAGAAGAAATAAACATGCTAAATAACTTGAAGAAAAAGGCCTCGTAAATTCTAGATTCGGAAAATTCATGAATACGTACTCGGACTACTTGATTTTAATGTCCAAAAATAGATAATTAATTAACAAATCACTCTAATTCTACTTCCAGAATTGCGATTATCGGAGATGTTTGGCCTTGATTTAATGCCGAATAGCGATTATTCAGACCGCTAAGTAATGCTTCCAGTAACCAAACAGCTAGGCCAGAATGAAATGACACAGCGTCCGTACATTTTAGACTAAATTGATCCTAAACACTCGTAATAATATAGAAAATCAAAAACAAAATAAGTATTCAGGAACATATTTCTAAAAGGATCTGAAAGTTCAACACAAATCTCTCCAATTAAATTCAAATGAAGTCTCAGCGCCGTTTGGATACTAGAATTTCAATTCGTAGTAGTTTATTCACTTTCCCTCAGTTTTCTCAGCAGCCAAACACAAATCAGCAGTCGAAAGAAAATTTCAAAGAGAAAATTGAATGAACAAATTACAAGACGAGAAGTTAACTAATAGAGACCAAGTAGGCTCACCAAAGTCTTTCCAGTGAAACAGACGGTGAGGATGGCGTCGGAGCTGGAGCCATCGCGAGCCAGCTGGAGCTGAGCGGGGGAGGAGGAAGGGATCCAGTTGTTACGCGGCCGTCGCTTTCTGAATTTAGGAGGCAGAGGGACGAGGTCGGGACACGTGGACATCTGAGGAGGGTAGGGGAAGAAGCGAGAGAAGTGGACCTCCCACTGCCCTTTAATGGCGGCGCTTGCAGCTGCCGCCGTCGCCGCCAACTCTGCGCTTTCGTTCGGTACCACAACCAGAGAGAGAGAGTCCGCCATTTTTTCCAGACTCTTTCTCTTTGATTTCCGCTTCTTCACTCCGCATTGCTCGTTTGGGGCCATCGCAACGAAATTGGAATTCAAATTTGTGGAGAAACGATCAAGAAATGAATTTATATGGAAAGACGGACAGGTGGCGCTGTGGGATTGGGGCATTGGTAGACCAAAAGTCATCACGTCCCGCGCGTTTTTTTATAACCGCGATCAGTTAATCTTGTTTACCTCTCCTTAACCGTATTTACTTGAGTTTATCCGTCATCAAAATTGGAGCCGGATTGTAATTTTATTACCTGCAAATTTGCAATAGCATTTAGAAGAAAAATTATAAGTATAAATACTTAGAAGAATCATATATTCTTATACTTCATAATGTTAGCAAGAATCGCTTAAAAATCTAATTAAAGGGAAAAAAAACCCCTAATTATAATGTAATAACAATATAATCGTTAATTTTTTTCTTGAAAATAGTATTTTAAGTGTCTAAAACCAGGAGACAAAGTTTGGATCTGGATGACTTTTATGTGAAGAGACCATGTGCAAATTTTTTATACAACGATATTTTACATTAGAGGCCAGTGGCGGATGCATATTGGGACCTAGATGATTCAAGACCAATCGTAATCCGAGAAATATATATGTGAAGGTTTTTCGAGTCCCTCTAAATGTTTGATACGAGTTATTTTTGTGTTCACCAAGTGTTTGACGAAAGGCCTCTCGCATATTACATCAACAACACTCTTCAAATCTCTCAATAGCACTCATTAGATTACTTTGACATAAGTCAATATTCGTTGACATGTGCGCAACTTGATTTGGTTAGTAACAAACTCACCAAGTGTTCAACGAAATGTCACAGTGAATAAACTAAATATATTTTGCGCATTTCACGCTCTATTTCTATCTAAAAAATTTGAACCTTCAACAGTGGAACCCCCCAAGATTCGAATTATGGATCCTCCACTGCTAAGGGGTGATGAGATTTCAGCTGAGTTAACAATGGTTCATCCATAATAATTTGATATAGTACTCACTATACATGGGAGTGAAACTTAAAATTTCTCACTCACAAATGATGAGAAATACCATTAGAATGTAGTACTAGTCACAACCTTGCAGAAAGAATTAAAATACCTCCAATTAAAACTTTCAACCTAGATCATATCATTAAAAGATAAAATAAAATGAGATGGTTAAAGCCTTCATATACAAATCTTAGAGACAGAGCTCATGAAAAACTAGAGAGTCAAATCACCCCCCATTTCGCTGATAACTCTCTCCATCTTACTCAACATATCTGGAAAATAACAGGGAAGAAAGAAATAATTAGAAACAAATTAGCATTTCACGCGTCGCAGCAGATCATAACTTACCTTAAAAGGATTCTCATCAGAAAGAAAGAAGAAGGTAAGAAGGTAAAAAGGTAAAAAGTAAAGCTACCTTGGAAGGAAGCATCTCCCCTGTAACTCTGCTGCACAAGCATTTACATTTGTGTTAATACTTAATCAAATGGAATCACATTGTTTTGCTGACAAAGAACATCGTCTATGACGAGAAATTTTGAGGCGGTAGAAATGGTTACCGCGAGTTGGGATATCACATTGGCTTCCGGTGAAATGACTTCTTGTGTTGCCACTGAGTCATTCAATCAAGGACAATGTTTCAGTTCATCGCATGGAATCAGAACAAATTTTTCGTTGAGTGAAATTTCCATTTATTGCAACGACGAATGTACCTTGTTCAAAAACAGGTTGAGAGTTCCCAAGCCATGAGGTGAAACTTGGAGGCATGACATGGGAGTTGAGATTTACCGCCTCTGATACAGTTGATCGTGCTGCCCGTGCATTCAATCGTGGTTAATGATAGTAAATTTGCCGGTTTTCCGCAAAGGCATACACATTCTACCTTGTTCAATTGTCGGAAAATAAGTAATTTACCTTGTTCAACAGCGTGGTGATAGCCATTCAGCAATGCGGTGAAACCTGGACGAACGACTGGAAAGTTTTGCTGAATGTTATGAATGTGCATCATCTGCTGAGCCTGTGAGTATTGTTGAGCTGCACTGCCGAAGCTTGGCGGTATTTGAGTGGTATAAGTCTGAGCCGGAGCCATGACAAAGTCCGTGCAAACCCTGGAAACACAGAAAAACACCATAACAGTTTCTCATCAAAGGGAAAATGAAGAATTTAGAAGATAGCAGGTTTTGTTTTCACCGTTCGAGGGGTGGTCCAGTCGAATAAATGAACTCAGACTGTGCTGAAATTTCAGATCCCATGTCAGTATGAGGAGGTTCAATGTCAAAGATCGCCTGAAAAAACAAACCAATTGTAACACCATTACCATTGCAATACAAAGGAAAATGTCTTATATCTATCTAAAAACACACGGTACATTGTTTGCAACAATGATTCACCTTCAAAGAGTTCATAAATCTCTCTGCCTCATCGACTGACAAAAATCGCAACGCGAACTTCTGAACCTGCAAACAAGATACAACACAAGGGCACTGTGAGTTCTTCAACTAATAATTTGTATCCATGTAGCCTAAAAAAGAAGCATTGCGGCTTGCCTCGCCCACGCAGTCTCGGTAGCTGATAAACACGGCTCTGGTACCCCTGGCAGGAAGTCCCGGGTTGCATGAAACGTGAGGCCAAACATACTGCAGCTTGGAAACATAGTGCTCCTCCTGCAACATGTTAAATCACAATCATTCGAATCTCAGCGAAACCGAAAAACTGGGGACAAAGAGAGTCTGGCCTAAATGCCATTGCTCAAGCATTTTACGTATCAAAAAGGAAAAAAATAAAACACGAGTTAAGGAAACTAATGGGATCTTAACAGCTAATTAGTTAATATTTAACAGTGGACGTCTATCGAATACTTTGCCTGCAAGGTTACAAGGCTACAGTTCATGAGCTTCTCCTTTCGGAAACAAGCCAGGACGACACCGTATGATTAATCTCCGGCAGAAGCATGCTATAAACAATCTAGCACTTACAAATTACAATTACTCGTTTTATTTATCATATCACAGACGGCTTTTGAGCTCAAACGCCGTTTGGTTGCCGAGAAAATGCGCAGTGTACGTATGGAAAACAGGCCTACTTATTGAGTCCCCATTTTCATTGATTTTATCGGCAACCAAACGAAATCGACAGTTCAAAACCCCTGAGAGAAAGCGTGGCCTCACCATAACTCTGCCGGCGAAGCAGACGGTGAGGAGGACGTCGAAGGAGGAGTGATCGTGAGCGAGCTGGAGCATAGCCAGGGAGGAAGAGGAGGAGGAGACCCAGTTGCCAGCTGGAGATCGATTTCTGATCCTGGTGGACAGAGGAACGAGATCAGGACACGTGGAGTGGGCCGGAGGGTAGCGGAAGAAGCGGGAAAAATGGACCTCCCACCGCTCCCTGACGGCGGCGCCGGAAGTCGTTTTCGCCCGGTTCTTCCCTCTACGTTTCCTTGGCAAGAAAGCAAGAGCAGTGATGTCCCCCATTTGTTTGTTTCGAGGCTCTGTTGTTGGGTTTATGCTTTTGGCCCCTACGCAGCCGAATTGAAAACGAAACGGAGTGAAAGCAGAGTGACTTGTGCGAGTGGTGGCAGTGGTCAGGCGTGAGAGTGCGTACTGGGTCGCCACGTTGATAAAATTTTCATTATAACCAGAATACGAAGGTACATCACGTGTTTTTATATAAGTGATGAGAAATTTTATTTTTGAAATTATTAAATCTTTAACACACATATTTCACTATTTGTAACGTGTTTTTACATAAGTGATGAGAAATTTTATTTTTTAAATTATTAAATCTTTAACACACATATTTTACTATTTGTATAATGCTACGTGATATACCATCTATTTGCCGATTACGCTAAAAAATTTCTCTGTCACGTCTCTACGCTCTTTATAGACAACCATAAATTATTTACCGCAAATAAAAGAGTTTAATTTGTTAATTAACTAATTACTAGGTGTTAAAATCTTTTGCTTATTTTTTTTCACAAGTAATAACGTTGGTGAGTTAATAATTAGTTATTATAAAAAAATAAATTTGTGGGAATCGACTAGCATCATGAGACGTAAACATATTTATGTTTGTTACTGCAGAGTATTATTTGCAAAATCTTTTGCTTGTTTGCTTAATTATATTTTTTTTGGACACGTGTGAGTTAGGCAAGCTAATTAAGAAAGTACGTTTATCTCTTTGTAGTTGAGTTCAAATACGATTAGTGTTGTAATTATTGAACCAAAATTTGGCCAAATGATTGAACGAGATCGAGTCAGTAAAAAATCTTAAAGGTGGAATGGTTTACCACTGAACAACTTGAGCAACTATAATTGTTGTGAACTTTGAGATATGAATGTAACTGAAATACGTAAATGACCATTAACCTAAAATACTTAAAAAAATAGTAATAAATCTTTTATTATTATTTAAAGGAGAAGGGGGATTTGAAACTATTACAATAATTTATGAGATAAGAGAATTTCAAATTTGAAATATATGGTAAAAACTCCACTTTATCGACATGCAAATAATAGCTCGTTTGGATGTGCTTTTAAAATGACTGAAAACACTTTTGGTGAAAATGTTTTTAGAGCCAATCGTTAGTAAAAATGCAAGTAAATTTTAGGAAAACACTTAAAATACTTCATGGAATAAGCACATAACTGGTGTTTTTTTGCAAAAAAACACTTTAAGTGCTTTTGGAACCTAAAAACATTTTCTCTAAAAGCGCTTTCAATTATTTTAAAAGAACATCAAAATGAGTCCTAAATCTTCTCCTTCTCTATTGTCTAAAGCTATTTCCAACCGAAGGCTAGCTAGAGGGCTCGTTTTAGCCATCTGGACTTTCAAGATATTAATATTTTAATGAACAATACATGATCATATTTGCCTCCATCTCCAATCGAGGGCTAGGGCTCGTTTTAGCCCTGTCACAAAAAACCGTCTCCAACCGAGGTGTAACAGCCCGTCCCGAGAATTTTAAAAACGTACGCGTGAAAAGACGATTTTGCCCCTAGTTCGATTTCTTTACGTTTTGTGTTATGTTTTTGAGTTTTGTTGGCATGTTTTGGGCCACACACATTCTCCCACACTCCACACCCTTTTCTCCCTATTCCTGCACCCTGTCCCGAGCCCCATTCCTTTCCCATTTTCCTTGAAACGTACGGAGACACACACAAACTCATCAAACTTCCACAGATCGAAGAAACCAAGCACATATCCATGCTCGTGAGGCTCGTAGGAGTCCAACCATACCCATTTCAGGTAAGAATACCTTCGTTTTCACGTAGAACTCAGGATACCCGATTTTGGGTACTGTTCATGCACACGTAATTTCTCATGTTTTTGGGAATTTCAAGCTTGTAGGAAGCTTGGTGAGGTCCCTAGGAGGCTAGGGGTGGTTCGTTTGAAGGTTTTGGACGTCGGGATCACGAGTTTTGAGGTTGGGCGGAGTTGGGGTGATTTTCCAGGTGAGATTTCGTGGATTTTAGCACTTGAAAGTGGTATGGTTGTGTTCCTCTCGTTGTAAGCTTTATTTTGGTACTAATTTTGTGAAATTTGGTTGAAAAACGAAGAAGATAGGACGATTTAAAGATTTCCCGATTTTCCGGCGTCGGCGACGGCGCTGGAGTCTCGCCGAAGAAGACGATGGAATATTCCGTCAAAATTGACGGAATATTCCTAACGCCGTTGACGGAATCCGTTAAGGATAACGGAATATTCCTGACGTCGTCAGCGTGCCAGGCACGTGCCTTGGCCGGCGCGTGGGGGTACGTGCGGCGGTGAAAAATTATTTTAAAATTATGGGGATGTTCCTGAGGTTGAGTAGATCACGTTGGTGTATTCATACACCCCATTTGAGTGTTGTATGAGAAGTTATTTCTAAATGTTGGTTATGTGTTTAAAAATTAACGTTTTTATAGTTGTTTCGCATATAGGTGAATCTTATCCCGAGGACGAGCGTGGTCACTCGAGGCAGGGGGGTTACGACCCTTCCACATACCAGTGAGTGGCCTTTTGGTTTTCCGTATATACATATATACTTATATTTTTCCCAGAAAATGATTTAAAACGTTTATTCGTTATATGCCATATTTATATTGCCGGTGGTTATGCATGATTAGTTGCATTGTTAATTGTTTATATATATGTATATTTGGTGCTGCGGACGCACAGGTAAGTGCCAGGTAAGTGTTATTCATGTTTACATTCAGTAGTGATTTGAGATGCTTTGAGAGCTCATAACCTGCACCCCCGGTGTTAGTGCTCCCGCCCAGAGTTGGGCCCAGTCCTTCACGTGATGTTCACCTCCCGTACCACACGCTCAGCTTGGATCCAAGTTAGGTGCACAGTCTTGTCGTACAGACCACTTTAGGTGGTTCCGAGTCGTAGGTGACCCGCGATTATTCGCCCAGCCTTCACGTGATCGTAGCACTTGAGCGTATATGTATATTACACTCAGGCCTGTCGTACAGACTACTTTAGGTGGTTCCGACTCGTGTGCAGGTCTAGTTAGTGAGATTGAGATTTGAGCTCTAGATTCAGCCGTACAAGTCACGTTAGGTGACTCCGGCTGCCAGATTATATGATAATGATATGATTATACCTGAGCACTTGCATTTCATTTTGAGGTTTTGGCATGACATATTCTTGAGCATGATTGGTATATATGTATATCTATTTTCTGGGAAGTATACAGGTTTTACGGCGAGGGGTTAGAATTTATTTATTAAATGGGTTTTGAAAAACTTTGTTTTTGCCCACTCACGCTTTTGTTTTGCGCCCCTCCAGGTTCTAGTTGACTAGCAGGTTTGGTGGTTTCCCAGAGGATTTTCCCGGCATTTCTGACAGACGATCACCAGCGTAGGGTCACCTTCGGGTGTACTGTTGTTGCGTCTTTTCTTTTGGACTGCTTTAGGCTTTATGCTCTGAACTTAGCGTCACACTTACGCTTGCATTTGTTATTACTTTATGTAAAACCAGTTTTTACTTATTCGTATTACTATTTCCATTATTATTTTATTAACTTCCGCATTGTGCACATGGCTACGTCACTTCCACGCGACGGCCAGCATGCCCCGATCTAGGTCGGGGTGTGTCGAGGACCAAAGGATCATAGGGCCAAACATAATTTATTATTTAAAAACTACAACTTAAATTCAAATTCAAATTCAAATTCAACGGCTAAGTACTGTAAAAAAACTACAACATAATTTATTATTTAAAAACAACAACTTAAATTAAATTCAAATTTTGTAAAATAGAAGTTATAGGAAAAAAAATATAATTTAGGAAAAAAAAAAAAAAAAATTGTAAAAAAAAAAATCAAAAATAACGGCTAGCTGACGTCAGCTAGCCGTTGCATTTGAAATTTGGCTTAGAATTCTTGTTGGATATAACCGACAGGAATATATTTAACTTGTCAGTTATCAGACAGGAATTCTAGAATTTTTGGCCCAGCCCGAGGTTGGCTAGTTGGCTGGATTGGGTCAGCCTCTGGCCCTTTGGCCCTTTCAGATTTCATGGAGCCCACGAGCTCTCTGGCCTAACCTTTAGTTGGAAACGATTTTCGAACTATTTTCGACCATCTGATCCTCTTAACCCTTTGGTTGAAGATGACCTAACATGACCCCTAAATCCTAAATTCCTATTTTCTCTTGGCTGTTTCTCTCAGTATACATCCTTCACCTACTTTCGTCTTATCATGTTTTCCTCTCCACCTGCTTCTATTTCATTTGATATGCATCACGCGGTTGCTATCATACCTACTCGTCTTTCATCTCCATTAGATATGCAACATCTTCTCATCGAATTTGCCGTCGCCATCGCCATCTGATGTCGTATCTCAACACTAGGGTACCAACGTAATAAACACTTTCGATTCAATAAAAATTCAAAATTATTGAACTAATTCCTAGCGTTGGATATGATTCAACTTCTTCACTAAAATGTGTAAACTTAGACCAAATTAAATTAAATTAAATCACAATTGATTTGATTTAATTATTTTTGCCTACTATGCCATTTTTACTCTGATAGTATAAAATCTATCTATTATGATGAACACACCAAATTATACATCTTGAAAGTGATTTTTTGGTCACCTAATACTACAGTTTAGTAATTTTTTTTTTCTTTAAGTGGTAGTTCTTAAGTTTTATTTTCGTCGAAAACGAATTCAAAACACATTATTATTATTGACACATTCTTAAGTTTTATTTTTGTCGAAACAAATTCAAACCACCTTATTATTTTTGAACTATTATGACTTAACCCAATTATTGCACACTTTAGTATTAAAAAAATAAAAATAACAGAAATATGTTAAGGAAACTCTCTTACTCTCCATGGACTCTCTTCCACTTCATAATTTAACGTCGATTACAGTAACCACATTATACAAAAAAAGAAAAAAGAGGAAAAAGTGACAGAGAGTCATATTTTTTTAGTTTGGGTAATGTTAGGAAGATTAAATTTGAAAACAAAGTTTTGAAAACTAAATGATATGAAAGTTGGTGATTGGTTTATTACTTAAACGTTGATAAACGTGCTTATTTTTATTACTGACACATCATAATAAATTTAATCTCCCTATCATTATTTTTTAGGAAAACTAATGAAAATGGCTTGAAAACTTTGAGTTTTAACGATAAGGATAAAATAAAGGGTAAAGTGAATGGTACATTGACCTTTTAATGTAAAAATATAATTTTTCGTTAAAAGTGAACAATATTGCAAACTTTTCGTTAAAACTCGTTTATTTTTTAAATTTTTAGCATTTCTTAAAAATAAAAACCACGTTCGAACGTTGAAGTTTTAAAATAATAAACAAAAGGTTTAGTGTGGGCGCTGCTATCTCCAGTTTTGCGTTCTTCTCGAAGCAGCACCAGCTGTAGGAAGAAGAAAACTCGCGAAGAAAAGCGAACCATGAAATCTCTTCTCAATCCAGAACCTTCTCTTTTCACCTCCATCTCCACCACTTCCACCACCGCCAAGCATCGCAGCCTCACTCACTCTCTTACCCAAACACTCCTCAACCTCCCCGCATATACCGCCCGCCGCCGTACCGGAAGAAAACTAACCTTAACCACCAAAGCCGTGTTGGAATCCGTCACCGTCAAAAAATCAAACATACCGGAATCCGATACCGGAAACCCGACGATTTCGTCTTCGTATCGGTGCTACGATATTCCGAAGCCGAATCAGACGGTGCTGGAAGCTCAGACTAGGGTTTGCACGGGCCCCACACAGACCAAACCTCTCAGCGAGGATCAGGCCTTCAAGGTGCTCGACACCATTTACAGATCGGTTAAGGGCGTGCTGAAGGATGAGGAGCCGGTGTCGAAGTCGCAGCTCGGCGCATTTTTCGCGGCAATGTCTATTCGCGCCAACGCTTTTCCGGAGGCGACGCAGTGGAGCGAGGGCGAGACCCGCGCGATGAACCAGTTCTGGCCGCTTCTGGTTCGGGCTCTTCCGGCGGACGTGGTGTTCATTGCCGATCCAGAGGGGTCGTTGATGGGCGTGGGAAGCTCAATCGGACCCCATTTCGTCGGGAACGGCGCGAGCGATATGAGATTGGTCGGCGCCCTCCGAGAGGTCCTCGCCGGCGGCCACCTCGGATTCGAAGAAGTCCAAGGCGTACTGCGAGACGTTCTTCCGTTGAAATCAATGGATGATGCAACGTCGTCTGATAGTGTGAGTGAAGCGTTGCTTTCGGCATTGTTGATTGGTCAGCGGATGAACAGAGAAACGGACCGTGAGCTGAAAGCTTACTGCCTTGCATTTGATGATGAACTCGGTAAGCTCTAGTCTAATTAATTATCCCAATTAGTTTCTCTTAATTTTTTCTTCAGAGGATGAATTATTTGCTTAATGGTTGATTAATTAGGTGATACTCCAATTGCTGATGTTAAATCACTTACCCACTATGGTGAACCTTACGATGGCAACACGCGTTTCTTTAGAAGCACATTGTTTGTTGCTGCGGTTCGATCTTGCTATTCGGAATCTTGCTTGCTTCACGGCTTGGATTGGATGCCGCCTAAGGTGAGATTTCATCCCCGCTCAACTAATTGACTGATAACGGAAACTAATAAAGCCGGAGTACTGATGCTTTTGGTTTTTTTAGGGAGGTGTTACTGAAGAACAGATGCTTAAGTTTATGGGGGCAAATACGAGTGTAACCCCGTCGCAAGCAAAAGTACTTCTTGAGGTATCTGTGGTTACTCATTCCTTTGTTTTTATGTCTTTCGGGTAGTGGTTTAATTCTTTATTCCGTTATTTCAGGATGAAGACATTGGTTTTGCCTATATAAGTCAACGCGAAGCCCGCCCTTCTCTGTGTGAATCTCTAGCCAACATTTTGGCATGCTCAGCTTAGTATGTACTCTAATCGGGATGATATTGATAATAGCTACATTTTTTTGACTTCTGCAGATATTCATTAGTTAGGTTGAGAGAGCATATTAAGAAACGTCCCCCACTGGCGACAACTGAAAAGGTTCAGCAATTTGTGAAGGTAAGCAACATCAATGTTTTCTTTTGATAACTTGTTAGTACGGTTTATTATTTCTATTCCCTGAAAAATAAAATATTACATTGAAACCTCGACTGGCATTTTTATGCAGAGAAATCTGTGTGTAAAATTTAGAATTTACACAAAATAGTACGTATGCAGAATACTTGTTTATCTACCATGCAATTCATTTATCTACTTTAAATTCTGAAAAATTAGTAGGCATCAACAAATAACATAATTTTCTCATGCAATACCTCCAATCGAAATATTGATTGAAGTGATAAGTACCCCAGCATCGTTATACAAATTTGGGATGCACCATACAGAGATATGAAATATCTGTTGTTTCTCAACAGGCCCGGGGGAAGGAAGCAATTGTTGCCGGGTTTTATCATGAAGGTTTTGAGGAGCCACTCTTAATGCTTATGAAAAGAAGAGGTGTCGATGCTGGCTTGGTGGTGAAGGTTGGTACTTTGCTATTATGCAGTTTAAGAGGATGGTGCTTCAAATAGTACAGTGTTTAATACTTTTTAATCAACCCTTTTGAAATCTTAGACATAAGAGTTTATAAGTCTAGCTCAACTATTTTTTAATCAACCGAGTAACTCAAATAAACTACTACCGTCTAACTTTACTATTACTGAAGGGTGAGGAAGGAGCTCTCTCGATGACAACGAGATTGCGCTCAGTACATTCATCAAAAGGACTTCCTGTAAACTACTGTTCAGGGTTTCGTTCAACAAGTTTTGCATCCTCTTGTGAAGTTGATGGTTTGTTCTTTAAGTCCTTATGTTATTTTCTGTATTTTCTCAACCACTAGTTTCAAAGATCTGTGTTGTTTATGTAGCTGCCTCAAATGTTGAGATTCTTGCATCAAATATCCTACCAGAGGGACTGACTCTTGAAAGTTTGGTTTGCAGGTGTTTCACGTCAGAGCTTCAGTCTAGAGGTTAATGCTGTAGACTATGGTTTTGAACCCACTGACACTCCAAGAACTGATAGATCGGTAGAGTCCCTTTCCATCTTGCGGCATGCACTCTCTCTCACTCACACACAAGTGCGTGTGCGCACACAGGTTTTTGCATTCATTTTCTACAAGCCAGCAATTTGTGACAAATAATTACTTTTCCTGCGAGTTTAGGTCGTGAAGAATATAGAGTTGGGGTTAACAGCACTCCGCGGTCAAAAGGGACCAGCTTATGATCGAATAGTGTTGAATGCTGGAATGATTGATCACTTACTTGGATGTGATGGTGCAGAAGACATAACCTCTGCCCTGGATAGAGCCAGAGAGGCAATTGACAGTGGAAAGGCTCTAAAAAAGCTCTTGAATTACATAAAAGTATCTAACGAAGTGTGATATAGGCCCAGAATTAGTCTTCAATATGTAGATATTGCGATAGAGGAGCAGATGAGGGATGTGTTTTAGTTTTGCTCAAACTACAGGTACTTGTGCTCATTTTTCGCTTTCATCACTTGGTTATCAACTTATCATGCATCCGCTTGAAACTTTAAACCGAATGTTATATGTTTTACGTGAGTTGTGATACACATGTCGTCAGTATCTCGTAGGAGGTGGTTGCGCGGTTTGAATTTGGACTTGCAGAAGTGGAGATTTGGGAGCTGGCCTGATGGGTTCAGTCTGTTAGGTACATCAGATCTGCACTTTTTAGGCAAAGAATGAAGTGTTTAACCTATTAACGCTATTGTCTACTTAAAAAAAAATAATAATAATAAAATAAAAAAATCATTTTTATTAATTAATTTGAGTAATTACTAATTAATTTTGGATACTTTAACGAAAAACTTCCAGTACTGTTCACTTTAACGAAAAATCACATTTTTACATTAAAAAGTCAATCCTGGTACTATTTATTTTACCTTTTATTTTGTCCTTATCATTAAAACTCAAAATTTTTAAGGTTTTTTTCATTTGTTTTTCTATTAATTTTTACTTGTAAGCACAGAACGAACCAGCATTTGTAAGAGAGTTAAATAAATATCAGAAGTTTTTGTTTGTTTTGCCTATAAATATATGACATAAGTATTATGTATGCATATACACGCTCTCTGTAATAAGGATGCCCGTGGCTTTCTCTCAAGTTATGGTCAAGCTAATCCCATGATGGATTTAAACCAGCGCGACGTCTATATTTAGGTCTTCAGGTCTTCATTCATGGGCCATCCTGCAAAAAATCATCCAAATCCAAAACTAATGCGTCATTTAAAACGACCATAAAGGCACAATTCTCTAGATAAAGTTGGAATGAAAATGTAGATAATCAACAAAATATTGATTTAGGCAAATTTAGCATGAATAATACTTGAAAGAGCTTAAAAACTGAATGGTTCCGATCGTTGAATTACACTACGAAAATCCATAATTTAAGAAAGTATATGCTAGAAGCCTAGAACCACTTTGTACGTTATAAACAGTTATTCGTTCTTGCTCTATTCCTAGAGCTACATTATGGCTGACGGACTGAACTAATTTATCGTTATAGAAGTCCCAAAGTTGGCTATCATATCTGCTAAAAAGGTGAAAATTTCTTCGCCACATCCGGATTCTCAAGTGCTTTAATGTTCTCTATGCCTGATTCAACCCCGTCATAGGAGGAAAGGGTGGGGCAAAAACATAACAAAAACCAAAGAGAAGGCACCTTCTAACTAGTGCTTCGAAGTTACTCTTACATTTGAAGAGTAGTCGCTATGGACCCAGCAAGGCTAAGAACTTCAAATGGTGGATTGTTCTTCACATCTTTCACTGTCAGTGGACACGAGTCCGTAATCCAGAAGTAGGTCAGCCCATGCTCGGGGTGCCCTGGTTGGGAAAAGAAGGAAGGAATGCACAAGGGAATTAGAAATTGTACTTGGAGAGTCTCAAGCAAGTTAGCACCATATGGTGGTAAGTAGAGCATGTAATACCTCCGTAATCACTTTGAAAGCGTTCCCATGATCGATTAGGAAAGATCCCGTGTGTTACATAAGCACTGATTTTTGCTGCTCCATGGGCGGCTAAAACTTTCTAAAACAAGATGAGACCGTAATATGGAATTTCAGATTAACTTGTGAACAAATGGAACAGCTCTTTCTTTATGAGGCAGTAAGTAAGAAGTTTGCTCAGGATCTGGATACCTGGCATTCGATCAAGGTACCACCAGATTGAACCAAATCATCAACAATCACAACATGTCGTCCTCTAGGATCTCCCTCTTTAATACGCACGATTCGTTGGTCACCTTCCCGAACTTTAGCACAGACAATCTGCATTCAAGTTTTTGAAGGTTAGGCAGTCGGCAAGACACATAATTAAAGCAAGCCGTCTTGCAGAAAATGTAAGGCCCATGAAAATCTCAGCCAAGGAGATGGCACAACAGTAGTTGAACGAACACTGTTTAGCTGTGCCTTGTACACAAGACTATAAGCTTTCAGATGAATAACTATGAGGTGTATTGCACATGCATCAATGATCAGATCCTTTAAGTCATAATAACCAGAATAAACGCGACGAAAATAAGACAACTATCATATTTATGCTTCAACTAAACATACAGACACGCGCACAGGAAATATATCGTCCTTGTTATTAGGAAAAGGAAAGCAGAACATACTGTTGGGAAATGATGCAGCTGCTTATGAAATCGTTTCCATGCACCATCATCAGGAAAAGCAATGGATATCTGAAATGTGAAGAAATTCATCAAACAAGGTTAGAAATAAGAATTGTTTTGAATAATTACTCCTTGTCGCCGTCTACGATTTTCTATGACTCAACAGATGGGGAGGAGATACACAGTTTACATTGTCGGAATCAGGGAGCTGCTGAAGCCTATTTTTGAGCAAAGGGATCCCGCTCTCAAAGCACGGTAAGACATTATCTCCAAAGTAAAACCGCTCCTAAACACGCAACAAACAATCAAAACAACACGGTCAGAAATCATTGCACATTGCTCATTACCAAGAGAAGGCAATTTTGTATGCTAAATGTGGTATAGAAAAACCTGCAAGGCATGGATATCATAGATGACTAAACTAGTAGGCCCTCCCATCGAAATGGGAATGTTCGACAATGCCCTGGCGAGCGTGAAAGCAGTGGCGACATCTCCCTCATCCTCCATACGCTCTGAAGTCCCCGTCGGAAAAAATGGAAGCACCAGAGTGAATGAGGAGATGAACAACTTGGGCAATGCATAAATCACAGATAACTGCTCGAAAATGACCGACGGGGAGCTAAACGAGGCCAGAAACGCCACATGATGCCCTCGAATTCCATGAGCATTGGGTATGAAAATGTTGGGGAACCCATCGTCAAATTTCCTAAAAGAATCCAAAATTTACAAAATTGAAGCAACAGAAACAAATCCCACAAACGAAAGTTAAATTCTTGGAGGCAAAATGCCCAATTGCCACGCTTGCAGTCGGAGCTCTCACCTCCACGTGATACTGCGGAGCACGATGGAGTCCGACTGGGCGGCGACGTTCTGGGCGAGGGCTTTGGTCTCGGCGCAGTAGAAAAGGCAGACCTTCTTCGCCTTCTTCCCTGCCGAATCGGATGCCATTGACAATTGGGCTTCGGAAGCATCGCGGAAGACGTGAACCGGAGAGTCCCGCTCGATGGTCAGGTTGTGCGGGTGGCCGAAGCTCTTGATGTCGCACCTGATGATGTTGCTGCTGTACTGCTTCTTCTTCGTAAAGGTGGAGGCTTTGATATGGAAAGCGGCGGAGGAAGGAATGGGACATTTGGGCGCGGCTGGGAAGGCAGGGTTTTGGAAGGAAGACGGGAGGCCTCGAGTGGCCGCCATGTGGCGGTCACTGGTGTGCTTGTAGAGTGCCGAGCTCCTCGGCTCCGTCTCTGCGTGTTTTCGACGGGAACAGAAAGCAAATTTTGAGACTTATCTCTGGAGTTAGTCTAAATGTCCGAAAATGTCATTTACATTGCGCATAAATAAAAATAAGAAAAAATTGTAGAAATGGTTATTTAATTTTAACTAGTTTTTTAATTAAAAATTTATGACTATTGATCTTTTAACTTTTTAAAATGTGCAGCTATGATCTTTTTCGTTAGCTCTATCAGAATTCTGTCAAAATAAGTCAGGTTGGAATGATCATTGATACAATGAAGTTTGAGAAATTGTTGTTCCAGTTGAGTTAAAGAGTCAATTAAGTTAAAGTTTTAAGACTAATATTACAATTTTTCTTATTTAATTTTTCATATTTGATCTTGATACCACACATGAGTGACATATGACTCATTTTGACGAAATTTTTAACAAAAATGATGAAAATGATTGCATATTTTGACGAATGAATTACAGATTTTAATTAAAGCATCATTACACTAATAAGGTTAAAATTAAGCCACATTGCTCCAATTTCCTCTAAAAATAAAATAAGTTACATCGGCTTTGGCTTTACCCCACTCCACATTTAACAAACCAGAAGCCAGTAAAACCTCAAAAAAAACATGACGTACAGTCCGAAACGAGCCATGGCGGAGCTCAGGCACTCCATCTCGATGGGGGCTCGAGCCACTTCTTCTCCAATGAAGCGCGACGAGGACTCCTCCCCTCTCATCTCCGACACTGAGCCCCAAGACGACGACGACGGCCGCGGTCGCCCCCCCTTCAAGGATCGCGACCGTCCCCTCCTCTCCCATTTCCAATCCATCTGCCCCTCCCTTTCCGACGACCCCAACAGCTCCAGGATCTCACTCTTCATCGTCATCGCCGTCGCAATCTTCGGCCTGGTCTCGATTCTGGCGATCGTGAAACGAGTGGTATGGCTTGTTTGTGCTTTTTCCTGTTCGGATTTCTGGTGTTTGGCAATTGGGATAGGATAATCTTGCTTAGAGCTGTGCAATTCGATGTTTTTGAATTGGTTTGTTTGGCTTTGTGTTGCAGAATGCTCCTTACTTGTGTAAAAAAGATGGCATTACTCTTCACTGCCCTCATGTAAGTTGGGGAAAGCTGTTTGCTTGGTCAACGTTGGAATTTCTGTGATGTAATTGTGAGATTGTTGAACTTAAATTTACATTTCTAGGTCAAGGAATCACCTTCGCTATGGGAGAATCCGTATTCAGCAACCACATCTTGGAAGCCCTGTGCCGAGCGCCGCCTTGGTGGGATTTCAGGTGAGCTGAGCTCTTGTTTTGTTGTTAACTTGATGCACTGGATCTGTGATCTTCTTTAATACTATGTCTAGTTCTACCGTTCTAAATTTAGAATCTTTCTGGCATTGTGCAGATCTTCCACCCGAAAACGAAACAACTGGGTACATATTTATTCACGCTGAAGGTGGTCTAAATCAGCAAAGAATTGCGGTACGTTCTTGCTCCGTCATATCGTTTATCTGTTCAAGAAAATTTCTTTCTCCTAATTTTTGCACATTGTGAGAATGAAGTGAATGAGAAACTTAGAGAAAACGGAAGAAAACATTTTTAGAATTTTATGGAGAGTTTTTTCAGGAGCTCCTGAGCATTGGTTGTAATGTTAAGTGATGGCCACAGACTGTTACCAATTAGTCACAATTAATTAGCTGTAATAGTTCATCTTGTACAACTTCAACCATATTATGTTTTCCTGCTTGGTGTCCACCTGGATGGATGCCTGACTAAAGCAACAGCTTGTCTGCTGATGCGGCAATGCAGTCGCTTTGTTGTGTTTGTGTGTTAGCTTGTCACTCTTTCATTGGTTTTAAGCTCATTACATTTTCTCTGCTGTTGTTGTCATCATAAGAGCTTGACTGATCTTTTATATGACATTGTAGCTTGGCTGAATTTCTTTGTTCAAACACAAAATTGTTCACTCATCTACTTTTTCAACCCCGTATTTTCCATTACTTTTATATGGTGTACGAAAAGCAATCGTTTCACCCTTTCCATTAGTTGTCCATAAATTATAATGGTGGAGATTTGCACTATTCTGATTGCTTATTTGCATATTAGTTTGAGATATGGTTCTGTAAGTTTATTTGTATTACTCTTTTAGAAAGTTAAAGCCGGATGATTCTGCCTTATCTTTGTATGTGAACTGTAATGTATATCTTTTCCATGCAGATATGCAATGCAGTAGCTGTGGCTAAAATAATGAATGCCACCCTTATTTTGCCTGTGCTGAAGCAGGACCAGATTTGGAAAGACCAAACGTGAGATTTTGCCTCTATTTTTATACACTGTCATAATAGTGTAAAGTCGTAAAACCAGTATATAAGTATATATGCGATTAAACAGCAGGAAAATACCATTTTGATGTTAATGGTCTCTGTAACAAATCTTGAAAAACTGTAATCTTATTGCTTTCATGCTTTTTAAAGATCTTTTGGAAATATCCCTATTTGAAATTGCTTCATAAGATATTGTTTTGGGATCTCTTATTATTGCAATTTGATTTGAGTATGACAATGTCTGCAGGAAGTTTGAAGATATCTTTGATGTTGACCATTTCATTGATTACCTGAAGGATGATGTACGAATTGTTCGTGATATTCCTGAGTGGTTTACTGACAAAGCTGAGCTATTTACAAGTATAAGGTTAAGCACTCTCTCTCTCTCTCTCTCCCCCTCCCCCTCCCTCCAATTTGTATGGATTTTTCTCTTCAACTCGCACTGATTTGTGAATTTTTTTTCTTTAGACGAACAGTAAAGAACATTCCAAAGTATGCACCTGCACAATTTTACATAGACAATGTTCTGCCACGAATTAAGGAAAAGAAGATAATGGCCCTAAAACCTTTTGTCGATCGACTCGGGTAAGTTGGGAATTCTTATACTGGTCTGCTGTCCAAAGCTCACAAGGCACACTCTTGTAGAAAGAAAAGGACTGAAAGTTTCTTTTGTCTTTAAAAAATGTAAGCATTTATATCTGTTAGAAATCAACAATGTATAACAAGCTAACAATATCATACATCTCTGGTTTCAGGTATGACAATGTCCCTCAAGAAATCAACAGGCTAAGGTGCAGGGTGAATTATCATGCTCTTAAATTTCTTCCCGAGATAGAGGAGATGGCTGATCTGTTGGCATCAAGGATGAGAAATCGCACTGGAGGTTCCAATCCTTATATGTATGTAACATTGGCACTACGAAAGTGAGCTTAAAATCCATTCAGATTTCTGGTAATTGTACCTTAACTTCACTAACAATTCTACACTTGCAGGGCCCTTCATCTTAGGTTTGAGAAAGGAATGGTAGGCTTATCTTTCTGTGATTTTGTGGGCACAAGGGAAGAGAAAGCTCTAATGGCAGAATATAGATATAAAGAATGGCCGAGACGATACAAGGTAAATAAAATATCGAGGTCTACGTTATGAAGTCAGAATCTTAAAAGAATACCAGTCTTATTGTGTTTCTTTTTCTTTTGATGGTGATTTTGGTATGCAGAATGGTACCCATCTATGGCAACTAGCCCTGCAGAAGCGAAAGGAAGGGCGATGCCCCCTTGAGCCTGGGGAAGTAGCTGTCATTCTTCGAGCAATGGGCTATCCTAAGGAAACTCAAATTTATGTTGCTTCAGGACAGGTTTATGGTGGCCACAACAGGATGGCGCCCCTGAGGAACATGTTCCCAAATCTGGTATGCACCTCTAATTTCGTTTACCATAGCTCTACTGACTGAACTTGTCTTATGAAGACGGCTCATTAGTTTCAATTAGATCGAAAAGATTATACCTTTTTCCATTATTTAGAGCATCTTATAGAAAATGAGATTCCGAATGAGAATAATCAGGGGATTTGTATGTGGACACTGTTTTGATCCGCTCATTTTACTATTCATAAAGGTAACGAAAGAAGAGTTGGCAGCCAAGCTGGAGTTGGATAAATTCAGGAAGCATGTGACTAGCTTGGCAGCGCTCGACTTCCTGGTGTGCTTGAAGTCTGATGTATTCGTGATGACCCACGGAGGAAACTTTGCTAAGCTGATCATAGGGGCACGCAGGTACATGGGTCATCGTCAAAAATCAATAAAACCAGACAAGGGGCTGATGTCCAAGTCTTTTGGGGACCCTTACATGGGCTGGGCCACCTTTGCAGACGATGTAGTAGTCACCCACGAAACACGAACTGGATTACCAGAAGCGACCTTCCCAAACTACGACTTGTGGGAGAACCCTCTAACTCCTTGCATGTGTAAAGCTTGAACAGAACATATGGTTGACAAACTTGACAGTCGATTATAAGGGAGCATCTCCTCCAAGAGCTCAGAGAACGTATACCTGGGAGATGAAATCGTGAATTTGTACCCGAAAGGTTTGAAAGAATGTTGCTCTATGTGATAGAAGAAAATTGAGGAAAAATCAAACTTTTTTGGGGTTGTGTCAAGAATGTCAGATAGTTTTTGCTTGTATCATCAGAACTGTGTAAATTATTAGAGGAATGTGAAAGATGTTTTTCAGGTGGTGATTGCTGCTTGAATCATTCCATGCTGATTTTTGTGAGCCATAATTGTAGCACCTAGCAGCCTAGTGGTGTTTAGTTTATTTTAGTACTTTTAATCTATTTTTCATTTTACTACTCGTAATTTATGAAGGTCAAACTTTAGATCTTTTATGGGAGACGCAAAATGCTTTCAAATGGACATTTTAGATCTTTTATTTGCCGGAAAATTCTTCAATGACGGAAGTAAATTATCTATATTTGATAGAAGATGTAAATAAAAACTTAAATTCATGCAGATTTTTTTTTTTTTTTTTTAATACACGGAAATATTCGTGCCTAGTTACAAGACGTTATTATTAAAACCCATTTTGGGCGCATATTTTGTTTTTTTTGGCTTAAATCCAAATCTAAGATCTTAAAAAAAATAGTGGTGCTTTGAAATGAGATAAAATAAAAAATAAGATCACCTCAACCCATTTAATACGATCAATAACCATATTTGTGTTTTAATTAAACCGTTTAATTGATCATGACATTAATAAAAAAAACATTCAATAATTAATCTCATTTTCGGAATTTGGCTCTTTATTATTAGAAAGTTTACACTACTCCCTGAGGAGAAGTTTCTCTTTAATTTAGTTTGCAACTAATTCACATAAGTTTGTGCTTATGATTGGAATCGTTCATATTATAACTACTAATAAATATTATATCGACAAATAATCAATTAAAACTAAGGTTGTTTAGTCAATCAATTGTATTAAATACATAATAGGTTCACAATTCATTTATCGAATCCATCCATATGTTTTTGGTAAAGTTGAATGATCAAACGATTTCATATTTGATTGATTTTTTGTTTTGCACAAATTACCTTTACATATTGAGTTATAATATAAATTATTTTAATTACAAGCATAAAAGTCTTTAAATCGGTTATTGAAGCGAACTTCGTTTCATCTATTGATGAGCCCAATTAATTTTTTTCTTAGAATTTGGCACTTGCTGATGACCAAGATTAAGAGAGATGATCCTCACCGATTCCTTTTTGGAAAGATCCAAGAATCCTCGATCCCGTTCTTGTACGTCAATATATCCTCCACGTCGACGGCAAGCGAGGCACAAGAAAACAAAATTCCGGAAGATAAAAACATTTTAATCTTCTTCTTCTTGTTCTTTAAATGGCATGTCGTCATTTTCAAGCCCCAAGACAACGGAGCAGGATAAAGCATCCTTAACTCCATTTCCCACTGTTTAATTCCATCTCCATCTCCTGAATCCCGGCCTGGTCTGATCGGAATCAAATTTCCAGGATTTGAGTTAAAGCTTCAGCCTTTACTTTTAGCCATGAATGTCTCCTTGTTCCTCTTCAGCTTTCTCTGCTTCTTACTCGGTCTCTTCAGCCAGAGGTAAAAAAAAACCACTTCTACTTTTTACCATTTCATCATCTTCAATTCTTCACTTGCTCTGTGTTTTGCTGTTGATCATTTACTCGACAACCCAGATTTGTTTCAGTGTTTCTGTGAGATTCCAGTTCTGAATTGTTAATTGCAACTTGCCCATTTGTTTGTCAATATTTGCATCTGTGGCATTCTTCACTCCAAAAGATTGTTTCTTTTGGGTTTTTTAGCTCAAATAATTGCTCCCAATTAAAAGAAAATTAATCTGTATACTTCAAGTAACTAATTGGATGCATACATGTTGTCACTATTTTGTTTTAATTATTTATTAGGATTTTTTTTTGGGTACAAATCGGCGATTTTCTGTTACTAATTTGTTTTAGTTTGATCATCTCAATGTTTCTGGTTTTGTGATGCAAATTGTGTTTGCAAATGTGTACTGATTTCAGGGTATCATCACAAGATCGCGCTAGCACCCCGCCCAGAGGTTGGAACTCGTATGACTCGTTTATCTGGACTATTTCAGAGGAAGAGTTCTCCAAAAATGCCGAAATCATGGCAAAGCAGCTCCTTCCTCATGGATATGAGGTGTTTGCTGGAATACAATAAGAATTCGATTTCCTTTTTTCCTTTTTCGCATTCATTTGTACGTGTGAGAGTGTTTTCATGTATCTTTGTTTTTTCACTTCAATGCAGTATGCTGTGGTGGATTACCTGTGGTATAGGAGAAAAGTTCCAGGCGCTTATGTTGATTCTCTTGGGTTTGATGTGATTGATGAGTGGGGGAGGCCTATACCTGATCCAGTTAGGTGGCCTTCGTCGAGAGGTGGGAAGGGGTTCACTAAAGTGGCAGCAAAAGTACATAGCCTCGGTTTGAAATTTGGGATTCATGTCATGAGAGGAATAAGTACACAGGCAGTAAATGCGAATACCTTTATCTTGGACACCAACACGGTAATACTACTTAATCCCACCAACAAAGATTCAGAAAATGTACATAGACTCTCATTTTTGTAGTGATCATACATAAGTTTGGAGGATGAATCGAATATTGTAGTAGTTTATCATTAACAAAGATTCAGAAAGCACACACTTACGTAATTCATTTTTAACTTCAAAAACATAAGTGGTGTACTGGGGGAAAATTAAAGACTTGGTATCAGCAATTGATCTCAGTGCTTGAGTTTTTATTCTCGTTCCTTATCAGGGGACTGCTTACAAAGAGGCTGGAAGAAAATGGACTGCAAAAGATATAGGGATTAAGGAGAGGACATGCGCATGGATGCACAATGGTTTCATGAGTGTGAATACCGAGTTGGGCGCTGGAAAGGCCTTCTTGAGGTCACTCTATAAACAGTATGCTGAATGGGGTGTTGATTTTGGTAATTAACAAAAATTACCATGTTTGGTTCAATGTTAAGATTGCATCAGTCGTGTCATCAGGATACTTCCCCTGATATTATTAGCCAAGTCCATGCTTTATCTCTTGCTAACTTTATCATTGGTTGCTTCTCTTACCCACCCCCTTGCAGTGAAAAATGACTGCGTGTTTGGTGAAGACTTAGATGTACCTGAAATAACCTATATTTCAGAGGTAAGGCTGGCTTCCCATCCACGCCCCCCCCCCCCCCCCCCCCCTCTCTTTCTCCTCTCTCTCTCTCTCTATCACACACGCACACATGTATCTTCAGCGGTATTGTGGTGTAGAGTGGGTGCTTAACAAATAATGCATCCTTTACCAGATTCTGAAGCAACTTGAGCGTCCTATATTGTATTCTCTATCTCCTGGAACCAGAGTAACACCTGATATGGCCAAGGCTATAAGTGGGATGGTCAACATGTACCGTATAACTGGGGATGATTGGGATTCATGGGGAGATGTTCTAGCCCATTTTGATATAACCAGGTGAATGACTTGTTTTTCAGTACAAGGTTTCGTTCAGATTGAATTCACATATTCTTTGTTTTTCGTGTGTGCTGAACACAATACATTTCGTATCAGGGATTTTGCTGCTGCCGATATGATAGGAGCCAAAGGCTTGCTGGGGAAGTCATGGCCTGACTTAGATATGCTCCCATTGGGATGGCTTAGCGATCCAGGTCATCTTTATTTCCTTTATATGGCAATGAATATTTTCCTATTAATATTCTTAGATAGATGACTGAGCTCTATTGACGCTTGCTTTCATGCTGATGGGTTGTCATCGCGACGCATTTGAGTGCCAAAACAATCAAGTTCAATATCTAGGACCAACTTTATCCATGCCAATTCGGTTGAGCAACTTCAACTAGATGGTTCTAGAATTAATCATCATTATAAGGCATTGCAGGGTTATTTATCTCCTGAAAATCTAGAAAATCTGAAATGCACCTTATTAGTTTGAAATGTTTAAATTTGAGTTCTATATTTAATGCGTGGTTCTCATAGTTTCTGTTTTATGTTTTGAAAATATTAGGTTCAAATCATGGTCCTCACAGATGGACTAATCTCGGTTTAGGGGAGCAACGAACACAGGTAGTTGCATGAGGACAAGTGGGTCTTTTAAGTCCTTTCCGATTAGCTGAGCAATCAATTTAACCTTGTGCATTTATTTTCACAGATGACTTTGTGGTCTATTGCCAGGTCTCCTCTCATGTTTGGAGGAGATTTGAGAAAACTTCCAGATGAATTAATGAGAATCATCACAAATGACGTCATGCTGGAGATAGATTCTTTTAGCTCAAATAATAGGGAGGTATGTTGAATAAATAACTCATTTAATCCTAAGAATAAAAATTGTTCATGGTAGCAACGTAAAATCTTGTTTTGTTGCATTTACAGTTTTCATACATTACCAGTAATGTGAATGCGAGGGCCGTTAAGAATGATGATAAGTTTCACACCTGGCAATCAAGAAGACAT
Organism: Pyrus communis; assembly: GCF_041283825.1. NCBI lineage: Eukaryota > Viridiplantae > Streptophyta > Magnoliopsida > Rosales > Rosaceae > Pyrus > Pyrus communis. The sequence continues at coordinate 25,570,279 of NC_142577.1, read as the reverse complement.
CTGACAAATGCAAAAACTGCAAATACACATGCTTTTGGTCTCACTACCTGTGCAGATGCGAAAGCAATTGGTTGGTCCACTCAATCTCTTGACCAAGATCTTGAACACATCTGCTGGACGGAAAACTCAAGGAGAAAACATCAGGCACCTTTTTGCTTAAACAAGAGAGATTCGCTCTTGGCAATGTAATAGTTCTTTAGCTTTGCTGATCATTTTTCTCAGTTTCATTATGTTTACTTGCGCTGTTAGGAATTTGATAAATTTGGCTTCACTGCTGATATAGAGATGAAGACATAACAGACAAACATCAATATCAGGGGAAGGTCAATTTAGTAGCAAGTGATGGAACAGATCGCTGCTTGCATGCTTCTCCTAAACGAAAGGTTACTTCGAAGGACGTTAAGAGAGGTTTCTTTTCACCTTGTAGATGGGATGCGAACCAGGTATCCTCGGTCCCGATTCATATATTTAATGTATACAGAATTGATATCTTGCACACACCATTGAGAGTCCAATCTAAACAAGGTCTACGGAATGCATTGTCCCGTGATTGAGCGACTTTTTGAAATGACATAATTGATCTTAACAGATGTGGGAGTTAAACCCCAACGGAACCTTGGTGAATAGTTATTCTGGCCTCTGTGCAAGAATTGATCCTTTTGAAGGTAATAAATTAAAACGTGAGTGCCTTTTCGTGCACTGATTCTGTCAGTGAGTTTTGAAATTATGTATAAATCATGATTTTAGCTTACAAGTTGATCACCTGTTCAGCTAAGGCCATTAACAACGTTGCCCGCTCTTGGATTGCAACTGGAAGAAAAGGTTTTGCATATTTCTCAATTGTCGATGCAACTATTGCATATTTCTCAATTGTCAAATTGTAATTCTGTTTGCATTTCTGCAATTGCAGGAGAAATATACGTAGCGTTTTTCAATTTGCTCGGTAAATTGGCTACTATAACCGCAGAAAGAGCAGACTTAGCCAGAGAACTTCCAATGACAAAATTGGTCAGAGGTTCGTGCGAAGGATCGGAAGTATGGACGGGACGGTACTTAGGGGTAATAGGCAACTCAATTTCATTTTCGGTTATACCACACGGGGTTGCACTGATTGTCCTGCACTGTAGTTAGGTGCATTTTTTGGGTGTAGTTTTGCTTCTTGTCCTTCCTTTTCTTTCTTTTTCTACAAGCAAAAGGGGAAGAAACAAGCAAAAGGGGAGACGGGAGTGGCACATGCTGTAATATCTGTGGTATGTAGGCCCCATCATGGAAGGCAAAGCCCGGGCAATAATATAAGTCCGATTTTACGGGGTCATTATTATTGGGTTTAGTCCACTTAGTTGGATTAGGTCCATTTCCTGATTATTCACATCAAGTTTTTTATTATCTTTTTATTAAATTGTGATAAATATTATCCTTTATTTATATGCTTTTCTTTGTCCCAATTTTAGGGTTAAATTGAAGAATTAAATATTGTTTGTCCTTTTTCCTGCTCCTAATTCGTTATCAATTTTTTCTTCAACTCCATCATAGGTTAGTAAATGTATGAAAGATGAAATTTTTTGAATTATTTTAATGGATGATGGGTAGATTAATTTTTATTTATTTTCATAGATATCTTTATCACAGGTTAAATATATTTTGTCAACCTACGATATAGGATTCATACATGATTACACATATATTTTCTTTTAATTGTTTTCTATGAAAGTGGTTAGATTTTCATATTCAAATATTCAAATCAAGAAATTTAATTAAACTCGAAAAATAGGAAAACTGGATTAAATCCAATAACAGCTCAAATTTTTGGACTTGGATCAAAGTATCCCGATTAAACATATATAACCAAGGCTTTTTTTAGCCAAAGTGATCTTTGAGATTGGTATAACTCTTCACTTTGGTACATGACAATGAAAATCGATAGAAGTGAGTTTGTCTGTTGTAAATTGCTTTGGTCATTTTGTGAAAAATCTGTTAATATCATTGTTCAATTGTCACGCAAACAGTCACGTAACCATCTTTTAAAAAGTATTTTTGTCAAACTAACTCCTTCACTTAACAAGGATATTGACGGATTTTTCACGGAATGATTAAAATGATATACGGCAGACAAAGTCAAAGACCGTTTCTATCGATTTTCATTGTTAGGGGTCAAAATAAGGAGTTATATCAATCTCAATGATCATTTTGTCAACTACGCCTAGTTATACAATAAGAATTTGAAAATAAAGAGGCGCGTGAAATATATGTCGGTTGGCACTTGACACTGACCAAGAACAACGTTAGCAAAACTTTCTTTATTTACTTATGAAATATCCTAAAACAATAAAAGATGGAATCGAATGATCGTCTTTGCACGAAAGATTAATTTAGAAACAAGAAATCTTAATATTCTTCTTTAAATCACCAGATTTTTTTCTAAATAACATTACGTGATTTCCATACGTGACCAAACCAAAACGTTGTTATAAAATGTCAGCGTCAAGACAAAGGTTTAAGCCTGTAACGTTTCACTGCCATCCTTAACTCCATTTCCGGCTGTCTGATTCCGTCGTCTGAATTCTGGTCCGGTCGGAGTCGGATTAAAGCCTCGGCATTTAGCAATGAACGCGTCCTTGTTTCTTTTCAGCTCTCTCTGTTTCTTCATCGGTCTTCTCAGCCAGAGGTGAAAAAAAAAAACCAGTTTTACTTTTTACCATTTCATCTCCAGTTCTTCACTTTTTACCGTTGATTATAAGCATGATCATTTACTCGGCAACCCAGAATTTGTTTCACTGTTTCTGTGAGATTCCATTTCTGAATTGTTAATTGCAACTTGCCCATTTGTGTATTCATATATATTATCAAATTCCCTCGTACAGACGAGGTCCGTTGTAAAAAAAAAAAAAAAAAAAAAAAACATGTATATGCATTTGTAAAATTCTTCAACCCAAAAGATTGTGTCTTTTGGATTTTTCAGCTCAAGTAATTGTCTTTTGGGTTTATGCAAATTTCATGTAACTGGGAACATCTGCATTGGATAAATGCTATCAGTTTGTTCTTTTTTTTGGTAGTAATTATTTGTGATCTGCAGTTACTACGTGGTTTTTGACATTTCTAGATGGCAATGATACATTTAATTTGAAACTATGTGTGCAAATGTTTACTGATTTCAGGGTTTCATCACAAGAACTTGCTAGCATCCCGCCGAGGGGTTGGAACTCGTATGACTCGTTTATCTGGGTTATTACGGAGGATGAGTTCCTGGAGAGTGCCCAAATCATGAAAGAGAAGCTCCTTCGTAAGGGATATGAGGTGTTTGGTGGAATTTGATTTTTTTTGTTTTTTTTTTTTTTTTTTTGCATTCATTCGTAGGATTTATGCAGCCGACACCACAAGGCTTGGTTGTTGGTTGTTGGACTTGTATGTGTGAGAGTGTTTTAATGTAGTTCTTTGTTTTTTTCTCTCCAATGCAGTATGCTGTGGTGGATTACCTGTGGTATAGGAAGAAAGTTCCTGGCGCTGATGTCAAATCTTATGGATTTGATGTAATCGATGAATGGGGGAGGCCGATGCCTGATCCAGATAGGTGGCCTTCGTCGAAAGATGGGACAGGGTTCACTGAAGTGGCAGCATTTGTACATAGCTTCGGTCTGAAATTTGGGATCCATGTCATGAGAGGAATAAGTACACAGGCATTTGATGCGAACACCAAGATCTTGGACGTCAGAACGGTACTGCTACTTAATCGCCCCATGACTCTCATTTTCCTTGTCATTATATTTTACATAAGTTTGGAGGATGAATCGTATAACGTAATTATATCTTTAACAAAGAATCAGGAAGCACACACCTACGTGATTTTGTTTTATCTTCGAAAGCATAAGTGGCTTAATGGGCAAAATGAAAGATTCGGTGTTGGCATTGATCTTAGTACTTGAGCTTTTTATATCAGGGGTCTCCTTATGAAGAGGGTGGAAGACAATGGACTGCAAAAGATATAGGGATCCCGGACAGGAGGTGCGCATGGATGGACAAGGGATTCATGAGTGTGAATGTCGAGTTGGATGCCGGAAAGGCCTTCTTGAGGTCACTCTACTACCAGTATGCTGACTGGGGTGTTGATTTTGGTAAGCCGACTGTTACTTATAGAAATTACTGTGCTTGGTTAGGTATTAAGATTGCATCAGTTATGGATGACGGCCAACGCATGATTGGAATACTTTATCCCTTGCTAACTCTGTTTCGTTGCTTCTCTACTTAACCCCCTTGCAGTAAAAAATGACTGCGTGTTTGGTGATGACTTAGATGTACCTGAAATAACCTATATTTCAGAGGTATAATTCTTCTCCCTCCCCATTGCCCCCGAACTTTCTCTCTCTCTCTCTCTCTCTCTCTCGCAGACATACACATTTATCTTCATTAATATTGTGGTGGAGAGTGGGTGCTTATAGCCTTATACTTAAGAAACGATGTATATTTTCCAGTATCTGCAGCAACTGCATGCACTTGGGCAACCGCCTATATTGTATTCTCTATCTCCCGGAACCAGTGCAACGCCTGATATGGCCAAGCCTATAAATGGGATGGTCAACATGTACCGTATAACTGGGGATGATTGGGATTCATGGGGAGATATTCTAGCCCATTTTGATGTAGCCAGGTGAATAACTTGTCTTTCAGTAAAAGGTTTTCGTTCAGATTGAATTCACATACTCGTTGTTTCTCGTGTGTGCTGAACACAATACATTCCGTATCAGGGATTTTGCTGCTGCTAATATGATAGGAGCCAAAGGCATGCTGGGGAAGTCATGGCCTGACTTAGATATGCTACCGTTGGGATGGCTTAGTGCACCAGGTTATTGGACTCAGCATTCTCCTTTCATTCATATGGCAAATTGGCAATGAATATTTTCCTTTCGATATTCTTAGATATACAACATTTTCGAGTGCCAAAACAATCGGTTTAATATCTAGGACCAACATTGTCCATGCTAATACCGCTGAGCAACTTCAACCGGATAGTTCTAGATTTAATCTTTTTAACGCGGTTCAGGGTTATCTTCTGGCAATTTCAGATTTTCTTAAATGCCCTTTATTAGCTCGAACTGTTGAAATTTGAGTTCTATATTTGATGAATGGTTCTCGTTGAAACATTAGAAACAAATGACGGTCCACACAGATGGTCGAATCTCAATTTAGATGAGCAAAGAACACAGGTGCGTACATGGACAAGTTCGTTTTTTAAGTCCTCGATTTTCCCTGAGCAATCATTTTGACCTTGTGCTTTTGTTTTCACAGATGACTTTGTGGTCTATGGCCAAGTCTCCTATCATGTTTGGAGGAGATTTGAGAAAACTTACAGATGAATTAATGAGAATGCTCACAGATGATGCCTTGCTGGACATAAATTCTTTTAGCTCAAATAATAGGGAGGTATGTTGAAAAACGTAACTTCGTAAAATCCTAAGACTTGTTCATGATATCAACATAAATCTTGACTTCTTGCATTTGCAGTTTACACTCTTTACAAGTAATGTGAGCGCAGCCGTTAAGCAAGATGATCGAGTTCGCACCAAGCAATCAAGAAGACATCTGACAAATTCAAAAACTTCAAATACACATTCTCTCGGCCTCACTACCTGTGCAGATGCAAAAGCAATTGGTTGGTCTGCTCAAGCTCTTGACCGAGATATTGAACACATCTGCTGGAGAGATAACCCAAGGAGCAAACACCGGGCACCTTTTTGCTTAAACAAAAGAGATTCTCTCTTGGCAATGTAATATTTCTTTATCTTTTGCTGATCCATTATTCTCAATTTTATTATTATGTTTACTTGCACTGTTACGATTTTGCTTAATCTGGTTTCAATGCTGATATAGAGATGAAGACATAACGGACAAACAGCGATATCAGGGGAAGGTCAATTTATTAGCAAGTGATGGAAAGGATCTTTGCTTGCATGCTTCTCCCAAACAAAAGGTTACTTCGAAGGACGTTAAGAGAGGTTTCTTTTCACCTTGTAGATGGGATGCGAACCAGGTATCTTAAGTCCCGATTCATAGATCTTTTGAATTCTATACAGAAGTGATATCATACATAGATACACCGCTGAGAGTTCAATCTGAACTAGCTGCACGCAATGCATTATCCCGCGGATGAGCAACTTTTTGAAATGACATATCTGATCTTAACAGATGTGGGAGTTGAACCCCAATGGAACCTTGGTGAATAGTTATTCCGGCCTCTGCGCAAGAATTGATTCCTTTGAAGGTAATAAACTAAAACGCGAGTGCCTCTTCATACATTGATGCTGTCGGCGAGTCTTGAAATTATGTTTCCATCACGGTTTTAAGTCTCAACTTACAAGTTGATCACATGTTCAGATAACAAAGCCGTCACTGACGTTGCTCGCTCTTGGATTGCAACTGGAACCCCAGGTCATGCCGCGATTTCCTCAACTCTTTTTTCTTTATCGATGTAAATGCAACTAATTCTGTTTGCGACTCTGCAATTACAGATGAAGTATACGTAGCGTTTTTCAATCTGTTTGGCGACTGGGCTACTATAACCGCGCAAAAAGCAGACATAGCCAAAGAACTTCCAATGACGAAATTGGCCAGCGGTTCGTGCAGGGGAATAGAAGAATGGACGGGACAAGACTTGGGGATTGTAGGCGACACAATTTCAGTTTCGGTTCCGTCGCACGGGGCTGCACTGATTATCCTGACCTGCAGTTAGTGCAGTATAATCCAGAGCGTTTTTGGGGTCTAGTTTTGCTTGTTTCTCCTTCCCCTTCTTTCTTTATCCGCAAGTAAAAGGGAAAAGGGGAGTGGCACATTCTGTAATATATGTGATATGCAGGCCCCATCATGGAAGGAAAAATATTTGCCTTTGAGAATGAAAGAATAAGATGGTCTTCACTTTATATACGACATGTCGTCCATTTCGACATGTGTTCTTATTTTAGTTGGGGGCGGCTAAAATCTATCTTTTTCGTTATTTTTATGTTATGACGTCATGCCTAATGTCATCTGATTGTCACTGTCTCAGGAGCGACAAACAATTAATGCGGTCGTCAAACATTCAACGGATTCCTTTTGAATTTTTTGATGAGAATTTTGAAAATCTGTGGATTGTGTATATTTATCATATCGTTTGATCAATTTTTATCAAGGTTTAATTTTAAATAAAAATATTTAAAATAATTTTTTTACCGCATGATACGGATAAATTTAAAAAAATAAGAAACACAAATGCTTCCAAGAATGTTACATCACTAGCTGCACATTATGCACATTTTTGGATAATTTTGCGATTACAAAGGTGAATGCGACATATCAAACACGATCTAAAATAAAGATAAAAATAATATTTTGAACGAGAATAAAGTGTAACATCAATTTTTTGTATTTTATGTCTATCATGTTATGAGTCAAGCCCTGTAAAAATATGTCGCTTTTTAATAGAGACACCTTAATTTTATCGCTTTTATGCTTACCGCCCTACGTAATACAATTGAATGTGTATAAATTTTGAGATTTGTGTATATCTACCACACTAATATCAAAATTTAATTCATTCAACAATGATAAATAGAGTGGTGTCAATCTTAAAAAAAAATTAATGTTTGATCTAAAAAATATTTAAAATGCAGAAAATTCTAATTTCTCCTAAACAATCATCTCAAAAAATCTCAAGTACAACTTAAGAATAAGTTCGGTTAATACATCCCTCATTATAAAGGTTCATCTTTCATGTGTGCACCCATAATAATTGTAGGGTTACTTATAATCATGAGTTACAAGAATTAATTAGTGGATTTGGCTACGTAAGCACACAAGTCATAACGTTGTAAAAAAGAATTTATAAATAATTAGTCATTTAAGTATGGGAGTATGATTATGTTATGTTATATTATTATTGTCCTAGTTAGATTAAGTTCACTTAATTATATGAGTATATTCTCTGAATCTATGTTTTGGTTATTGGTTTGTTGTGTAGAACAGTATTCAGGGGAGGAGACCATCGTCTATAGAAATCACATGGCATCCAGTAGCAGATTTAAATTTTGAATTTTAGTGTTAAATATATATATATATATATATATATATATATTTTATTTTTTTTTTTAAATAGAAACAAAGCATAGAGCGCGCAAAAGAATTTAGTTTATTCACTGCAGCATTTCGTTTAACACTTGGTGGACTTGTTGTTGTCAGTCAAAACATGTTACGTACATGTCAATAATTATCAACATATGGCGAAGCAATCTGATAAATAATATAGAGATAATTTGTTGAGTGATGTTGACACAAATTGTTGAGATATGCCCTAACATGTATTACATCAAACATTTAGTAGGCACAAAAAGAAACCTCACCAAACATTCAGAAGTCTTCAAAAGATCTTCACATGTATACATTCCACTTGGATCCCTATTTCCATCGCCCCTGATGGCATCTACAATATATTTTGTTTCCTGTCTTAGGGTGACTGAGAGTGAACTCTAACTACACAAACTTACTAAAGAAATAATCTAGCACTTGGACAATTTCGATCATCAAATCACATTACAACACTGAGATGAGATGAAGTATCATGTAATTAGTATTAATTGTTTTCTATATACCCGTAAAAAATATAAATATATTTGTCGCAAATGACGTTCGATTATGTGTATGCGTTCCAGCACAAGTTTAACTTTCACTGATTATCTTCTCTTAACAACTAACTACTTAAATGAAAAACACTATTACTCTATCAAAAATCAATTTAATCCCAAAAAAATAAAGTCCAAGATACGTTAGGACTTCAATTTTGGTAATGTTTGGCGGCTCGTATCGACTCTCCCTCGTGTCGACCTATTGAACCAATCCCTCCTTTATAAATATCGTCATTTTTCACTCTCATTGAAACTTGGCGGCAGACAACGAGGGAAGACGCACTGCACTTGAAGTATCTCCAATTTTCTTGCTCTCCATAACTTCCAGTTTCCCACTTTCCATCACTTTCTCTCCTTCCAAACATGAACTCCACCGCATTTACAACAACACTCCCTCATGTCTCCTCCGCCCGCTCCGCCGCCGCCGAGTCATCGTCAAACCGCCAATTCCACAACCCTGTACCCGCCAAATTGAAACTCGACACCCAAAACAACAAAATAAATTTCTTGTCCATCAAATGCATCCCCAGTCGAGGAATTCGAATCCCGAACGCGTTGGCTCTGACGGCGACGCAGGCTCGGCCGTCGGAGCCCACGGAGAGGGTGGCCGACAAGCTGAAACGCCTCGTTTTGGAATTCAAGTCTCTGTCGGAGCCAATTGACCGCGTGAAGCGGCTACTACACTACGCGGCGAGGCTCCCGCCGCACAGTGAGTGTGCGCGGGAGCCGGAGAACCGGGTCCAGGGGTGCTCGACGCAGGTGTGGGTGGAGGCAGAGATGGACGAGGTGGGGAGGATGAGGTTCCGGGCGGACAGCGACTCGGAGATCGCGAAGGGGTTCTGCTCGTGCCTGATGTGGTTGCTGGACGGCGCGGAGGCGCGTGAGGTTCTGGCGGTGGAGCCGCGGGATTTGGACGACGTGAATGTGGGGGTGTACGGGAAGGTCAATTCAAGAGTGAACACGTGGCACAACGTGCTGCTGGCGATGCAGAGGAAGACTCAGGCTTTGGTGGCGGAGCGAGAGCAGGGGATGCGGGGTGCTAATTCTTTCCTTGACGAGGTCAATGGTTAAGCCATCACTATTTCGTTTTTGATAAGCGATATTGGCGCGAAAGGGTAAATCGACTTGGTGAGAGGATAATTGAATTCGAGACTTTAGATGCAAAGTAATTGAGATACAAGTCCTTCAATAATTTTGATAACTTGTGAATTAAGTTAGCTGAATTTGAAACACATTATTGTGTGTTAGTAAAATATGGTGTGTCGAAACAAATTTATTGTGTAGTATTAGAATATGGGCGCGGAGTTGCTGATGTGGGGAAGTAGGGTTTTTTGAAAGGGAATTGTTATTGGCACTCCAAATTTCTTATTTTACCCTCCAAATTTTCTATATTTAGAAAGAAAAATACACTTGTGAGGAGTGTAGAATGAAATTTTTTGAGTGCCAATAACACTTCCCTTTTGAAAAATAGGGGAATATATGTGAAGTTGGAAGGTGTTAAGTGGAATAATGTTTGTTGTTTCCAAAAAAGAAGCAATGAAAATAATTCATTACCAACAAAACAAACTTTTATAAACAAAAACCCAATTTCAAACAAGGCGCAAGATTAAAACCAATAGGATCTTCTCCGGATCTTTTTGGTGAGGATCTGGGAATCCGTAAATCATGTATGTTCATCGTTTATCATGTGGTCAGTTTTTGTCAGATACTGTTTGTGTTTAATTTTAAATAAAAATATTTAAAATAATTTCTAACCGTACGATGGAGGATTCACGAATATGATTTACGGATTTTCAGGATCTTTACAAAGAGGATCTGAATTTAGACTAAAAGATGGACCTCAAAGCAAAAAAAAACCCAACCCAAAGGTTGAGCCCACAAGAAGCACAAAGAAACACACAGAAAGCAGACTATACACAGAAGGGAAAAACCCTCGCTGCGCTGTTGTTGCCACAACAAACACACAATCGCCGCCCCAGGAGCACCATAGACCAAGTTAGCAAGAAACTCAAGAGTGAAAAAGAAAAGCAGCCGCATCATCCTCCAAGGACCACCACAGCGACCTCCGCCATAAAACAAAGGAAGCACGCAGGAAGAGAGATCCCACGAGCAACATCGCCGACAGAAGTGAAGACTGGGAAGGACCAACAAGGGCCAACAAAGGTGGTGGTGCGACCACCCAAGTTAAAGCTCTACGCACCTTCTCATAGATCCGTGGCAAAACGCCGGGAAAACCGACAATACCCGAAAGGACTTAAGTATGATTCGAGAGATGATGTAGCCAAAACATGAAATTAATGAAGGGAAACTTTTAAATTAGTGAGGAAAAAGGACAACACGGAGGTTTGGGAAAAGGGAGAGGATGGAACCAAAGGATGCAATTGATGGAGGGAAAAGGATGGAGGAGAAAGGGGACATTGAGGCTTGGGTTAAAGTGCTCAAAGGAATGGGAGCACGGACAAGGAGAGAAAAAGGAGAAGGAGGACAAGAAGGGCAGGCAACGGGACTGCCATCGACCCTAGACAAAATTGGGACTTATGGCGACGCTAATCTATGAAACGAAAGAACACTCACACAATAGTGAGAAAAACTCTCACCGGAGGAGAGGAAGTTAATTTGAGGATAGTCCCTTTTCATGCAAAACACACGTATCTATTTATATGTGGTGTCATTTAGGATCTAAATGATATGAACTTTTCATGAACCATGATTAAAACGGTAAACTTTGCTGCAATTATAGTCATTACACTAACTAAACATTGATGAATGACTACTCTCAATACTCTAAGCTGAAAACCGAAGGTTTATCTGCAACTATCCTTGAGTTGTGCCTCAAGGATAGATGTGTACAACATGTTGTCAAATTATCAGAGAGACGAGCAAAAAATCTATTTCCAATAACACTATATGGTTCTCAGCATGTTAATTACTACATGCACAATCTAATAGGTGTGATGTTTTATCACAAAAGACCTCGTATTAGTTAGTGTGAAATTAAAGTATTTAAACTATTTTTCTTCTCTATCTCTAGTTGACGTGGAATATTTCAACACAATTTTCAACAAAATTGAATTTTTAACCAATCATGTGATGAGTTTGAGGATGTAGAGAGAGCGCATCCAATTAGAAAGTACAAAGCTTTTAGTTTTGGTTACAAAAAGTAGAGTTTCAGCACAACCTTTGCCTCCTCCTATCATATAGCTTTGGAGGGAGCATTTGGTCAAAAGTTGAACATGGGTACGTTCCATTTATTCCAAAATTTAGTGGCGCTGGGATGTTTGTCCTCGCCTATATTTATTGATCCCCCTTTACCTCCACAACAAGAAAGCTTTCCACTCCCACGCTCCCACTTTTAAAGCAATAAGATTAATTTGCAAAAACGATAAATTTACTAAAAATTATTATTTTTCCTTCATTAATATTAATATTATTACGTGACATACTAACTTATGTGCATTTTTTTCAAGGGGGATAATTGGTAGCAAACCATGGTTATTCATCATTTTCGAGGACCGATAAGACTCATAAAGGCATTTTAGCCTTCCTATGATCACAAGTCTGGCTACCACACCAGCAGTGGGTTTCGAACCCGAGATGACTTATGTTTTAGATAAATAAAAAAATACGAAATAGGATTCTCTCTCCTACGAGTCCACTTCCCTTCCATCCTATTCTTTTTCACTTTTCGTCTTTTTGTTTACAAAAAAAAATTAACACAAAATGTTGATGTAGCTTAATTGTAATCATTAAGTGAGAACAAAGAGATTATTCACAAACAAAATGCAATGTGCTTTCACATGGTAGATTGCTCAAATGGGCCAAACCTATAAATTAAAAGCATAAAAAAAAAATTGAAAAACTCTCATTGAATTTTCGATAATAGAGGTTATTTTTTTAATGGTTATACTGTGAATACTAACTATTTAAATTATATTTTAAAACTATATAATGTAATTGTTAATAATTAAATTATTACTTAATTATTAATTAATTTGCTTATTTTTTATTTAAGAGACCCTATGTAATTTACAAATTTAATATTTAATTCCCTTAATGTTTTTTGCAAAAAGAAAAAAGCCCAATATAAAAGGATCCGGCTTCTCTACCCTCCCATTTCCTATACATTCATATCCCCTCTTATTTTGTGTGATCACGGTTAAGTTATGTCAACATTTTATATTGATTTTTTTATAGAGATAATAAAACAAAAAGCAATAGTAATATAAAATATTAACGTGGTTTAACTGTAACCGCACAAATAAGAAGAAATATGAGTATATGTGAAGTGGGAGGTCAGAAAAGCCAGATCCAATAAAAAAGAGCATCACAACTGTTAACTACCAAGAAGTCAAAATGCAGCGGACCACATACCCACACCACAAAAACAAGAAGTAAAGTATTTTTCTTGATCATTATAATTACGATGTATGAACATTATACACTTTATTATATGTCAAGTGTTTTTTTACTTAATTTTAGTTAATTTCATATTAAAGATAATTTTTTCTAAATTTAAAAAATTAAAATTAAATAAAATAATATGTAACAAATGATTAGATGTATAATCAGCATCCAATTTACGATAATGAGCAGCTATTCAAACTTGAATGAACCCCACGACTCACTCGGGGGCCGCAAAACCAACGGTTCCAGTTCGACCTCGCGGCCCCACTTTCACAACCAGACCGCCCTAAGAAAACGCCACGTAGCTGATTAGCTGGTGAGTTGTATGTCTCGCTTGTGTTTCTGGCTCGGTACAACTGTACATCAACATCCAACACACACACAAACGCTCACGCGCCCACTATTGCACGCGCCAACTGTTGCCTTTCCCTCTACTTCACACGTTCTCGGAGCTCCGGCTCCATTAACGGAGCCCCACTTTCTATTTCTTTTTAATTTCATTTTTTTTAAATAAAACCACTTTTTATATTAATTTCGCCTTCGTCTCTTCCCATTTTTTTGAAATTTTCTGGTTCCTTTCTCCCTTTCATTTCGAACTGCGTTTTCAGATCTCGCAAGCCGTCGACGATGGCCAAACCCTGGGGAGGTGTCGGCGCCTGGGCCGCCGAGACTGAGCGAGCCGACGCTGAGCGAGCCGAGGCTGAGGAGCTCGCGGCTCAGAGCTTCCCCAGCCTAAAGGAAGCCTCCAGCGCCAAGTCGAAGAAGAAGAAGATGAGCCTCTCCGAATTCTGCAACTCTTCCGGCACCGCGGCCTCTAATCGGGTCGGTCTCACTCCCGACGAGATGATGCGCCTCCCTACCGGGCCCAAGGAGCGCTCTGCCGAAGATATGCAGTACGGTCGCCTAGGTGGCGGGTTTTCCTCTTATGGTCGCTCAGGTCCGAATCCGGGTCGGGACGGGGACAGAGAGGGCGGAGACGGGTCATGGGGTGGCGGTGGAAGAAGATCCTACGGTGGATTCGACGACGACCGGAGGGGCCCGCCTTCTAGGGTTTCTGATTTCGATCAGCCGTCAAGGGCGGACGAGGTTGACAATTGGGCAATGACTAAAAAATCTCTTCCTTCTGCGGATTCGAGTAGGCAGAGCCGGTATAGCTCGCTCGGTAGTGGTGGTGCTGGGGGTGGTGGTGATGGTGGTGGTATGGGCGCCCCAGCTTGGTCTAGGGCAGACGAGGTTGATAACTGGACTGTTGGGAAGAAGCCTGCTCCTTCTAGGTCATCCACATTTGGGTCTGGATTTCGCGATTCGGGTGCAGAGCCGGATCGCTGGGCTAGAGGCGGACGTGAGGTCGACAGAGTTGAGAGAGAGCGACCCAAATTGGTGTTGGATCCTCCGAAGGGCGAGAATGAGCCATTGCAGGTTGTGAAGACCAATAAGCCAAACCCATTCGGAGCAGCTCGACCTAGGGAGGAGATTTTGGCTGAGAAGGGGATGGATTGGAAGAAGCTGGAGTCGGAAATTGAAGCCAAGAAGACGAGTAGGCCGACGAGTGCCCACTCAAGCAGGCCTTCGAGTGCTCAGTCAAGCCGGTCTGAAGGGCCCGGGCTGCATGGGAGTGATAATGCAGTGAAGCCGCGGCCGAAAGTAAACCCCTTTGGCGATGCCAAGCCAAGGGAGGTTTTGCTGGAGGAGCGGGGTAAGGATTGGCGGAAGATTGATCTCGAGCTGGAGCATCAGGGTATTGACAGGTTGGTTTCGACTTTTTTTATGTCAATTTTGTAGGTAGTGCATTCAGCTAAGTAATGGTTTGAATATGCATGGTAATGGTGGGTTGATTGTTTGTATTTTCTTTTTTTTTTTTTGGCTATTAAGAGTTGCCCAAGTGAATTGGGTTGATTGTATGGTTTGAATATGCATGGTAGTGGCGGGTTGATTCCATGCAAAGAAGCTAGATGGGTTAGTATCATTTGGGTTACGTGTATTGAGTTTATGTTTCGGTTGGAAAAGTTTGTATGAAATAAGTAGACTAGTGTATAGTTGAAACGATTAGATTATGTTTGGGTTAGTACCTCCTCTTGGGGCACATTCTTGTCCTATTGTTGTCTGTTTGTGGCGCGGGGGAGAAAAAAGTTTACACAAACTGTTTTCTTCCCCTCCCCGGTCAAGTAATATTCATTGCAGACAACTATGCAATTAGAGACAATGCAGAAGACCATGTCTTTTGACTTCTTGTGTTTTTGTAATGTGGTAATTGGGAGTTGTCTGGATGTTATGCTGATACAGCCTGGTGTCTTCTTCTTTGCTGAATGAGTCTGATCTAGTCACAAGATAATAATATTTTTTATAATCAAATTTGATTGCACCCACATGCCAAAATTATTAGAATTTGCCTTTTAATTGGTCATATATATTGTTCACTGGATTACCTTTTCCACTAGGAAGTAATTTAGCTTTGTAAAATGCTGTAGGAAGATGAAACCTTATCAATAAACTATAGTAGTTCGTCTCGTAAGCATTTGGCAAACTATATATATTTCAGTTTTCTTGTCGTGTTTGTATGTAACCTGTGGTTGTCTTGTGGAATTGATCTCTTAAGCCTTTTGTTGCAGACCTGAAACAGAGGAGGAAAAGATTTTGAAGGAAGAAATAGATCATCTAAAGAAGGAACTCGAGAAAGAATCTACGGATAAAGTGAATAGTGAAACTGTGCGAGAGTCTGGCGGTGACCAGCCAAGTCTACATGATATAGTACTTCGGAAGGAAAGGGAATTGGAGACATTGATCCGAAATTTGGATGACAAAGTTCGCTTTGGGCAGAAGGCCATCGATAGGCCTGGGTCTGGGACTGGTAGGCCTGGGTCTGGAGCAGGTAGGCCTGGGTCTGCAGCAGGCAGGGGTGGTAGCTTTTTTGAGAGGACGCCTTCTTATTCCGGGTCATTTGAAGATTCTAGAAGCATGGAATATGTTGATGGGCCTCCCTCGCAAGGCAAAGGAGATCCGTGGGCAAGGCCTTTTGATGACAGAAGGTCATTCCATGGTGGCAGGGAGAGAGGAGGATTTCTGGGGAACAGAGACATTGACAGGTGAGAATAAAGTGCTTCTGTGCTTTCCTTTTTACAGTCTTAGGGAGGAAGTTAACCTGTTTACGAAAGAAACTTGATATGTTATGCTTTACGAAAGAACATTTTGGGTCGGTTAATTGTGTGCAGTTGTAAAAAACCAATCAGCACATCCCTTTTAGAACAAAAGATATGTAATGGTCAAAAAAATTTCGCTGGAAGCTTTAAGAATTTTGGAGAAGTTGAAGGATATATTTACTCTCGGAGCTAAAGATTGGTTATGAATGCCTCAAAATGCATGTGATGTTTGGTTGTTGTTTATTTGGCAGGGCAAGGTCAAGAGAAAGATGGTGAACAACTGCGCCGTTTCAATGGATTCATTGAACTGCCTAAGCGCTTCCGACAACCAGAACCAAATAACATTTTGCCCCACTCTTTTTGTTTTCTTCATTTTGCTCTGGGAAAAATGGAGCAAGCATTATTGATTACCGGCACTGGGAAAACACTTGCGGTGATGATCTGTTCTTACATCTCGAAACTATGTAAAATTGCAGTTTTCCGCTTTCTTTTTTGTCTGTTTTTTTATGTGAAGGAGCCTGTATTGTTCTTAGGATCCAATTTTACTGAACACTATGGGACTCACTAGTCTATTTTTTGTGACGATCGTCAGGGTAATATACTCATAATTTGGTTCTATTGTGCATGACCTTGTTGCTGGGTGCCATATTATGTGCAAGAAAAGTCCCGGAACTCAAATTTCTCAATTTTTGTACGGAATGTAGTACATAAAGATAAGCATTGTTAATTTTGATCTTTTGATATTTTTCAATTCATTTTATTCGACGGTCGAAAATTCAAAATGGTCGAAATATCAAACGTTGGGTAAGCCGTCGATCCAAATTCCGTCTTAAGTTTCTCATTGATGTGTGTTTAAACTTGTTTTCTGTATTTAGCTTATGCGCCACAGTTAAAGCCGAGTCTTTTGGGTTGCCTATACAAGGATGTCACGGTAGGTAGCTGTATCTCTAGCCTATTACGCATTACTTTATGTTTAAATTTTTCTACGTAATACTCTATTGAGAGGCTGATATTCTAGAAAAGTTTTCTATTACATTATGTTTGGATGAAGAAATTTAAGATTATTAAAGAATTTTAAAATGACAGAAATTGAAATGACGGGATTTATTTTCTAGAATTTGTGAATTTTCTTGTTTGGTTAACCTAAAAGAATAATGAAATTGAATACATAATTTGTTATTTTTAAGCTCTAAATCTTAGAAATTGGGAAATAACAGTTATTTACATGGCATTTAAACTTGGGAAGTGGAGGTACCAAATTCCAAGTTTTTTTTCTCCATACGGAAATTCTAAAATTCTATGTTTATGAATTTAAATAAAAGAATCGGTGCATGTCGATTTATAAATTTTGAATTTTATATAAATTGCAAGTTTAATAAACTAGGTGTGAAGAAATTTCTGTGGCTGTGCTTAGACCTGGCATTTTCAACCCGATCCGTTAACCCGATCCGATCCAACCCGTTAAAATTAGTATTCGGATGAGTGCTAAACGGATCGGGTGGTTAATGGGTCAACCCGTTAATCACACGTTAAATAACGGATCATTTTGGATGAACCCGCAAAACCAGTTAACCACCCGTTAACACCCGTTATTAAGGACTTTTGTGTAATTTCAATATTCCTAATAGAAAACCCTCACTCTCTGTCGAATTTCGTAAACCTAAGACTACCAATAAAACAAAAACAAGAACTTTACTTAGCACTGGGGACTCTGCTGGTCCTCAAGTCCTCAACCTCGAACTCCACTGGAACCTCAACCTCAAAACCCAAATCCCTCTCTCTGTTTCTCTCTGCACTGTAAAATCTTTTGGGTGTCTCTGAAATGCTGACTTTTGCTGTTGCGGTAGAGGGAGTACAAATCTCAGTGTTATAAGGACTTGGGTTTTGAATCGCATTGAAGAGATTGGTTGGCGGTGATGGAGTCGGCTGCAAGGGAGACTTGGGTTTTGAGGTAGCAGAAGAAAACAACTGAAAGCACCAATATTTTCTTGGTTTGGATAAAATGCAAAAACTAAAAAAAAAAAACAAAAAAATTTGTTAAAAGGTGAAACGGGTGATTTATTAACTTAACGAGTTGAGTTTGAGTGACCCGCTAGCTTAACGAATTGAATTCGAATGATCGGTTAAATTAACGGGTTGGATCAAATCCGATCCAAACTCAATAAAACTGACTCGTTTACAGGTCTAGCTGTGCTGTTAAAATATACATAGAAGCAGTTGAGGTAGGCTTGAGCAATTTCAAGAAACCGATGTGGCGCAGTCTGAATCGTTGGATCATTCACCAGCAATATTCCCATTCAGATGATGAAGATGTTGATGAATTGATGGTATCACTACACATTTGTTATCATTTTTTAATGTCTACATTTCACGTTCTGGTACCTGCTGCCCGTTGACCTAAATTTGCAAGGTCTCCCCCACCGATCCTATGGAGCCCCAAATCAGTTTCTTTTCTTCAACAAATGAGCCACAAAGAGAAGCGCAATCCATGCAGAAGAACGCAACCATCTAGCTAGCTCCATCGCCTATTGTTCAAGGTGAAAGTTTCACCCTCATCTTTATCCCTTCTGTCATAAATGCTTTTGCTAAAAGGGTAACATGTCGAAATTCTTATTGAAAATTCAAGCGCCACTAGATAAAAACACTAAAGAAATGTTCTTTCATAACCTAGAAACGTTTTTGGGCTTGTTTCGAAGTGTTTTTGAAGTAACTGAAAGCGTTCTTGGGGAAAATATTTTTGGATTCCAAAAGTACCAGTTACGCAGTTCTTGTAGGAAGCACTCAAGTGCTTTTTCAGGATTCACTTACATTTTTACTGAGGATTGGTTACAAAAACATTATCATCAAAAGTGGTTTCAGCCATTCTAACGTCAGAATGGCTTTTGGATGTCTAAAAATGTTTTTTAACCATTTTAAAAGCAGTCTCAAATAATGACTTTAATTCCGTTAATTGATTTCAATGAGTGTGGAATGACTTGATGGATTGTGTGGTTGACATCACTATCTCTTGTTTGGTGAAAAGGGAGTGAGAGAAAGCAGTAGGAGGAGATTCATATGGACCGTGCAAGTTTTGGTAGTATCAATGGGTGGTGGAGAGGCCCTTGGGGAGTTAAGAAGAGTGCGGAGGCAGTGGCAGTAGGAGTGATTTTAGTTGGTGCCCTTTCGGTTTTCTTAGGCCTTGCACCACAAAACACATCAAGCAATGGTTGCCAATTCCCAGCAATGTTTAACTTTGGCGATTCTAACTCCGACACGGGTGGTTTATCGGCCACATTTTTTCGAGTTCCTGCCCCCTATGGCAATACATTCTTTGGTAAACCTTCAGGCAGGTTTTCAGACGGGCGTCTCATGATCGATTTTATTGGTTAGTGCATCAACTGTGTTGTAATGTATCATGCATTATGTTTAAGACAATTAGAAACTGCATTTGGCAATCTTGCAGCTCAAAAGTTGGGGTTTCCATTTGTGAGTGCTTATCTGGATGCTGTTGGAACTAATTTTTATCATGGAGCAAGTTTTGCGACCGGAGGATCTACCATTCAGCCATTAGATGGCAAGATGTTTGAAGCGAGATATAGCCCCATCTCTCTTAACGTGCAGCTTGCCCAATTTGCGCAGTTGAAAGCACGTGCGAATGAGGGTTTTGCTGAAGGTTGGGATATATTGTTGCAGAGGAAGTCTATTGTCTTATCGAGTTGTAGAGAAAATAACTTGAATCATAAGCTTGATTATGTTACACTCAGTTACGGCATTGGTTTTCAGGTAAAAGCTCAAAGGTCAGGGCCAGCCTTCCGAGACCAAGCGACTTCTCCAGGGCCTTGTACACATTAGACATTGGACAAAACGATCTTCATGCAGGATTAAGATTGAAGACTCTGGATGAAGTGCTTGCATCCCTTTCCAATATCACTGCACAGTTTGCTTCCACAATAGAGGTAATAAGTTTCATAAGGAGCTATCCATTTTCATTTTGAAGTCTTGTGGACTCGGATGACTAGCCTTTTGGGCATACCCTGTGATTTTTTTGAGTGGAAAATTGTTAACCAAGAAGACAGCTACATTTTAACGTATTTGTCACATGAAATGGCAAAACTGTGTAAATTTAGTTGTCAACAGAGTGTATATGAACTCGTAAATGTTCTTAAAGAGATTAAAATCTTAAACAAAATAATGATATTGGTAGTTTTGCAGCAACTCTACCAACAAGGAGCAAGAGTTTTTTGGATTCACAACACAGGTCCCCTTGGCTGCTTGCCTGCAAGTCTTGCATATAAACTGCCAGAACCCGGCAACCTGGACCAAAACGGTTGCTTGAAACCTCACAATGAGGTGGCTCAAGAATTTAACCGGAAGCTCAAGGAAAGAGTGCTTAACTTAAGGACCCAACTTTCTGATGCAGTTCTCACTTATGTCGATATTTACACAGCAAAATACAAGCTTATCAATGAGGCAGAGAAGTACGGTAAGTTTTTTCGCTTCATTCGTCAAGCTAGTTTTCTATACTTCATTTCTTTCGCATATCCAAAACCCTATTCCCTGGCGTCTGGAAATTTCAGGTTTTTCTAGTCCTCTAGTTCAATGCTGTGGAAGTTACGGTGATCACCATGTCGTCCATTGTGGGATGAAAGCTATTGTTAATGGCACTGAAGTTGAGGCTCTCTGTAGCAATCCTTCGAAGTACATTAGCTGGGATGGGGTGCATTATTCCGATGCTGCAAATGAATGGATAGCCAACCAAATTATGGACGGCTCATTCTCCGACCCTCCAGTATCAATCACTGAAGCGTGTCACAGTCCTCCGCAGTTCTGATTCAACTTCAAGCAGATAACTTGTGCTATAAGTTTGGTACAGATTTAGTATTGTACTTAATCATTGAGATGAGAGTGTTTTTAAATTAAGGATCCAACTTTGTTTTCTTCTTGAATAAAAATAACAAGACCGATGTGGACACCAAACGAATGAAATCCAATTATGTTTGTGAGGATATCACAACACATTTTTTTTTTTCATAATTTTTTGCTCTCACATTCTGCTTCCTGCCTGCCCGTTGACCTACAAATCTGTAAGGGCTATTCTGTCGATTTCATTAAGTACAAGGTTCTTATGGACCGTGCGAGGTTTATTACTATCGCCAAGTGCCGGCATCCGTCTCCACCATAGCAGCGCAGTTAGCCTTGACAACTGAGGTAACAAGTTTCATATGTTGGATAATGGCCAAATGTTTCCTTGTTTTGTGGCTTGTTTTGTGGCTTAAATTGCTCCATGTTTTGTGGGAGAAGGCTTGGATTAAGAAAAGCATAAAAAGAGAGCATTTGGCAAAACAAGGATACGGATGAAGAGAAGGAAAGCATCCAAAAGAGATGGTGTGAGCATTTGGCTCTACCATGGGTAAGGGTGAGAGAAATCAAGAGAGCTAGAGTCAAAGATCTCTTGTGAAAGAACTCTTGGGGTAGAGTGAGGCTCTTAAGAAAATTCTGTGAGTGGGTGTACAAGGGATATGGGATTGGGTTATGTCGATTTAACTCATGTATACTTGTACTGTTATTCTCATAGTGAAGAGCAATATCTCTCTGGGGACGTAGGCAGTTTTTTGCCGAACCTCGTAAATTTCTCTGTGTCTTTATTTCTTGTATTTTATTTTGTTCAACTGTGTGTGATTTTTGGTGAGGTTGTAATCTGAATCTCGGTTCCGCACTAACGAACGGGCCAAGGCACAACAATTGGTATCAGAGCATCGTTGGGGGCTTTGGTTCGTTGGAGGTCCAGATTTGTTGTTCACCATGGAATTTTCAGTTGAGCAGTTTAAAGGGAGAGGCGGTTTTGCTCTTGGTAAAGGAGAGTAATGGAAGCCTGAAGAAATGGAAGCCGTGTTTAGGGATGCTTGGATCAACTGCGAAAGTTGATGTTGAGGAAGAATACAAAGGCCTCTTTCTTCTTACCTCACTTTCAGATTTGTACGAGAACCTTGTGAAACTTTACTGCAAGGAAAGAAACAGTAAGTTTGGAGCAGGTGCAAACTTCTTTGGTGTGGAATGATACACACAAGAGACCATGGATGATAGTGGGCACAAGACTGCTTAAGCTATTCAAGGTTGAAATCGTGGAAGAAAATTGGAAAGAGGATCTGAGAGAGACAGCAGGTTCGGATCCGGTTCCGGAGGCAAGGGTCCACAGTGCTACGGGTGCAAGGCCGGGTTAGCAAGTTTGTGGTGGAAGACTTTGAGTATGCCTTCTAGGTACTCGAAGCAACACTTCTCCTGGTGATGTTTAGTCTCAAGTGTTGCAGGGGTTTTGCAGCAGGTGGAGCTATGGGATTCACAGGTGATGAGAAGGTCCTGAGGTAGGAGGAAGTGTGAGGAATGTTTGTCTGGCTCGACGGGTGTTGCTGGAAATGGGTGCACTGACGAGTTTCCAGGTTGCAGACAATGAAGAGGAGGAAAACCTGCTAGAGGAGACGAGGATGTGTTGAGATCCTGTCTGAAGCTAAATGGTGATTTTTAGCTTGCAGCAGCTGCACATGCATTGGCAGTAACTGATGCTAGAATTACTTGACACTCAAATTAAACCCTCGTTTGACAATTGTAGTAGAATGGATAAGTGAGGGATCATTCTAAACCGGGGATTAGGAGGGCTTGCTAAAACCTTCTAAATTGACTTAAAAACATAAAAACACAATATAAAACACTATTTAATGCTCGAAGAAAGCAAAACTAAAAATAAGAAAGATTAAGACTAAGACTTCAACGAAATAGGGGGGGGGAATTGGATTTGGACGAATTTAAACTAAAATGAATACTTGGAAACAAAACAAATTGTAAATATGGATTTGACGGAAATGAATGGATGGGAAGCTAGCTAAGGGTTCTTTCTCTACACATGATATTTATGCATATGAATCAATTTCCAGTTATTCCTTCATTGAATTATGAACGACAATGCCCCAAATTAACCGTGACATCACTAGTTAACCCTTAGATTTTCCTTATATTATTGGATTGGATGGCATCATTCGACAACCCAAAACATTCTCAAAAGTTCCCTACATGTCATCATAATAGAGATACAATCGAAGATCATTAAGAATAATGAAAACCATAAGCATTGACAAAGCATTTGTAACTATGACATCATGTTACTCATGCTAAGAATTAAACTTAACGCGATCGTGACAAGCGACCTTCACTACTTTCAAGTATAAGTTAGTAACGATTATGTGAAACCTTCTTAAACTTTAGCCACATATTCATGCATGCTAATTAAGTGTCGACCCTCAATCAACAAACACAAATAAGTTAATCATCAAATAGTTAAGCCAATTGCATTCACGAATCAAGAGTTCATAACCGGAATTCATCAATTCATATCACATAAATAAACATGGTATTGAAATCACCCCTAGCCAAAAAGGGTTTAGTTCCTCATAACTTTGAAATCAAAGAAACACCTAAACATTCCAACAACTCAAACTTGAATTGTATGAACGTTTAGGCACTCTTCTCTTCCATTACAAAACAAAGAGAATTGAATTTAAACATTGAAATCAAAGAAACGCGTAAACATTCCAACAACTCAAACGTGAATTGTATGAACGTTTAGGCCTTCTTCTCTTCGTCTTCGTTGTAGCACAAGGACTAAGGGATGTTGTTGGTGTGTTGAATGGATTGGGGGATTATGGAAATGGAAGAAATGGAGGAGAAAGGGAAGGGAATGGTGCAGAAAATGGAGAGACTCACGGCTAGGGAGAAGATGGAAGTGTTTGTGGTGTGTTGTGTATGAAAAATGAGATGTCCATGAATGAATGAATGCAAGGGTATTTATAGGAGTAGTGGAGGGAACATATGGCTATGTCATTTGTAGGTGAAGTAGGTGGATGTTGTAGGTGAAGTAGGTGGATGTTGTAGGTGAAGTGGATGTTGTAGGTGAAGTAGGTGGATGTTGTAGGTGAAGTAGGTGGATGATATGTTAAGTGATAAGTGATATGATATGTGGTTATGATATGATAAGTGGTTAAGTGGTGATGATAAGTGATAAGTGATTAAGTGATATGATATGTGGTGATGATAAGTGATAAGTGCATGTGGGTTAACTAATGAAGGAAATGCATGTGCAATGACAATGTGTTAGAATGGATGTGTGTTATGCATGGCATGATTGGGATTAGGAAAGGTTTAAATGTCCTAAAACTAAAGAGAACAAGGTTCCAACACTTTGGCTCCAATTAGGTCTTCAATTTCGTCCAACACTTTGGCTTCAAGCATAAGCTATCCGTCCTTAGCCCAAAAGTGCTCCAAAAGTCTCCAAAATGCATCTTTTTGCTCCTTTAGCCCTTTCGACCTACAAACACACGAAAATAGCTTAAAGTACTAAAATAACTAAAGAAACATAACGTAAATGCACGAGAACAAGCCATTTAAGTCGCATGAAAATGCTCCTATCAGTAACTGAATCGGAACAGGACCAACGAGGTTGATTCAGAGTGTGCATGCTGGTACGTAAGGCCAATGGACTTTGGTACAATTTGGCCAAGGTGGAGATTGTTGGATAATGGCCAAATGTTTCCTTGTTTTGTGGCTTAAATTGCTCCATGTTTTGTGGCTTTTTCAAAGCCATGTTTTGTGGGAGAAGGCTTGGATTAAGAAAAGCATAAAAAGAGAGCATTTGGCAAAACAAGGATACGGATGAAGAGAAGGAAAGCATCCAAAAGAGATGGTGTGAGCATTTGGCTCTACCATGGGTAAGGGTGAGAGAAATCAAGAGAGCTAGAGTGAAAGATCTCTTGTGAAAGAACTCTTGGGGTAGAGTGAGGCTCTTGGGAAAATTCTGTGAGTGGGTGTACAAGGGATATGGGATTGGGTTATGTCGATTTAACTCATGTATACTTGTACTGTTATTCTCATAGTGAAGAGCAATATCTCTCCGGGGACGTAGGCAGTTTTTTGCCGAACCTCGTAAATTTCTCTGTGTCTTTATTTCTTGTATTTTATTTTGTTCAACTGTGTGTGATTTTTGGTGAGGTTGTAATCTGAATCTCGGTTCCGCACTAACGAACGGGCCAAGGCACAACATCATAATTACTAAATCAACTGAGGTAACAACCTTAATAACACGAAGTCAGAAACAATATCTCTAGATTATTTTCCAACCTAGGTGTCACATGAAATGCCTAAAATCCCGATGGCTCTATAAACAGATTGCAGATTGTTTTATATGTGCAGCAACTCTACCAACAAGGGGCAAGAGTTTTTTGGATTCACAAGTCACAACACAGGTCCGCTCGGGTGCTTGCCTTCAACTCTTGCGTATAAGCTGCCAGAACCCGGTGACCTGGATCAAAAACGATTGCTTGAAGCCTTACAATGAGGCGGTTCAAGAATTTAACGTGCAGCTCAAGGAGAGAGTGCTTGAACTAAGAGCCCAACTTTCAGAAGCAGTTCTTACTCGTCAATATCTATGCAGAAAAATACGCACTTACAAGTGAAGGCGGAGAAGTATGGTAAGTTAACATTATTCGGGATAGGAAAAACCTTACATCCACTGACGAAGTTCTACACCGTGGGGTACATAAGAAGTGTATTAAATCGATTCTTTCTAACGAACACATCCGATCAAAACTTCCACTTCATGCCTTTAGCTAGTGTTTCACTACTCCATTTCCTTGGCCTAACCAAATCCCTAAACTCTTTTTCTCCGTTGTGTGGAATTCGCTGGTTTTACGAGTCCTTAACTCAATGCTGTGGAAGCTACGGTGATTTCCCTGTCCACTGTGGGGTGAAAGCTATTGTTAGTGGCACTGCAGCTGGAGCTTCTTGTAGCAATCCTTCTCAACACATTAGCTGGGATGGAGGGCACTATTCTGATGCTGCAAACCAGTGGATAGCCAACCGAATTATGGACCGTGCATTCTCTGATCATCCGGTTTCAATCGTTTAAGCATGTCACAATACTCAACACTTGATTCAACTTTCAAGTATCCCAGTTGCGGTTGTATCACACACCAACAGAAAAAGAAAAACCAAAATGAATCTGTCCTTGATTGAAAGTTACTTATTCAAATTTGACGTAATGACACCTTTTTTTGGGTCTAGTGCGTGTTGAGAATCAATGTCAATTGTAGGTGAAGTAGGTGGATGTTGTAGGTGAAGTAAGTGTGTGAGGTTGGTGAAGTAAGTGGAGGTTGTAGGTGAAGTAGGTGGATGTTGTAGGTGAAGTAAGTGTGTGGTGTAGCTTTCATTTGGTTTGCTATAAATACCCAAGTCCTCAAGTATTGTATATCATCCAAGGAAAAACAAAGCCTAGAGCTAAATAAGAAAAGCTTTACTAATTAGTTTGTTTTGTGAGCTTTCTTTAAGAGTGTGCTCTATTTTCTTCTTCTTGGGATCATTAGAGTTATCTTGGATACTCTTCTTATTCAACAATTGGTATTAGAGCCAAGTCGGTCAGGGATCGTTCTTGGTAGAGCATTGGTTGTAAAGTCTCTTGAAATTCCGAGTATGCTCTGTGGTTGCAGTTTTGACTGATCTTCCACATCAGAAAAGATTTCTTGAGATTATTGCTGGGGTTATCACAAACCTTGAGAGGGAGCTTCTTTGTGTCGAGAGTAGTGTATTACTCTGCACGGTAGTCACTCAAGCTTGTTCGGTGTAGTCAAAGTTTTGCCGATACGATGGGTGATCTTCAAGTTGTTGGAGGAATCAAGAAGCTCAACAACCAAAACTATAACACGTGGGGAACGTGTATAGAGTCTTACCTTCAAGGTCAAGACTTGTGGGAGGTTGTCGGTGGTAGTGAAGTTACACAACCGGCAGCGGAAGATGCTAACGGCGTCTTGCGGAAGTGGAAAATTAAAGCATGCAAATCAATATTTGCCTTAAAGACCACAATAGAAGAAGAAATGTTGGAGCACATTCGGGATGCTAAAACGCCAAAGGAAGCATGGGACACTTTTGTTACACTCTTTTCGAAGAGGAACGATACAAAATTGCAACTTCTCGAGAATGAGCTGCTATCGATGGTACAACGCGACATGACGATTGCCCAGTACTTTCACAAGGTGAAGTCGATATGCCGCGAAATTTCAGAATTAGATCCAACAGCTCCTATTGGGGAAACCAGGATGAAGAGAATAATTATCCATGGTTTGAGACCCGAATATCGAGGGTTCATTGCCGCTATACAAGGATGGCCGACACAACCATCACTTGTTGAGTTTGAAAATTTGCTTGCAAGTCAAGAAGCTATGGCCAAGCAAATGGGAGGAGTCTCACTGAAGAGTGAAGAGGAAGCGCTCTACACCAACAAAAGTAAAGGCACCTTCAAGCGGTACACTGGTAGTGGATCTAAAAAGGATGGAGAAAAGGTGCAAAGTCACCAAGGAAATGGAGGCTCTCGTTCTGGGGGAGCTTGGAAGAATCGCGGTAATAGTAAAAAGTTTAGTGGCAAGTGTTACAACTGCAGGAAGATGGGCCACATGGCGAAAGATTGTTGGACCAAGAAAGAGCCTGTTGAAAGTAATACTGCTACTTCCAGTTCGAAGGAGAATAGTGAAGATGGCTGGGATGCTGAAGCATTATTCGCTACAGAGGAAGAAGAAGA
>NC_142577.1:25432500-25537500 GCF_041283825.1 Pyrus communis | reverse complement strand
ATCAGATGGTAGATGGTTCGCTTTCAGATCCACCACGTCCATCGAAATTTGCTTGCCATCGAAAGCATCATCAGCAAGCTCATTAAAATACTTAATGTCAGCAGAATTTTTTGTTTTTAATCTTTCTTTTTGCTTGGCCGGTCGTTATTGCGATGTCCGCCTGGTCATTGATTTCATAGGTAACACTCCATTTGCCATCTTCCCATCCATACAGTTTGTGAAATATGGTAGACTGGTAGCTATTACCGAAACTTTAACATCCACTAATATACAGTTCATCGACTTTTTTTTATTTATTGTCACATTTTTTTTCTGTGCCCATATGATTGAAAACGATTTATATTATAACAAGTGGACTAGTAACACTTCTAAATAATTGCTCGAGAAAAATTATCTAATAATTATGGCTCGATGGGATGCATTGTTTTCAGCTAAAAGCCTCGGATTTCCATTTCTTAGCGCATATCTGGATTCAATGGGCAACAAGTTCACTAATGGAGCCAACTTTGCAACGTTGTCCTCGACCATAAGACCTCCCAACACAACTCTTCGTCAGAGTGGGATTAGTCCGATCTCCTTGGACGTTCAATACAACGAGTTCTACATTTTTCCTTCAAGATCCCAAATCGTTCGTAGTCAAGGTTCGTAATACTACTTGTACGCGTATAGTTTTCTCTAGTGCAGCTAACTGTACTCTTTTAAAATCCGAATGTGATGAGTTAATATCGCTAATACTTCAACAGTATAATATGATTTTCGACGTGTCATCTATAAACTTCAATGTAGGTGTGGAGTATTTGAACAACTAATGCCTAAACCAGAAGATCTTGTCTCTCGTGCTTTATACGCATTTGATATTGGTCAGAACGATTTAATTGCCGGGTTATTCTTCAACGTGTCTACTACCAAGTCAAAGCATATGTTCCTGATGTACTAAATCAGTTCAAAAACACTGTCAAGGTACTTGTGTGATCATTGCTACATTTTATTAAGGGTTAAATAGCAAAATAATCTGTGTTTTACCTAATTTGCCAATTTAACTTGTTTGTGACGTACTTGCTATATATAGAATAAATACGGTCTAGGAGGTAGATACTTTTGGATACACAATTCAGGTCCCGTAGGTTGCCTCCGGTACGTATTGTCCCGCCCACCTATCTTAGCCGGACAGGTGGACAAGGCCGGATGTGCCACACCTTACAAGGAAGTTGCTCAGTTTTTCAACCTTGGATTAAAAGAAGCTATTGTCCAATCAAGAAAAGAACTTCCATTGGCTGCAGTCACATACGTTGATGTCTACTCAGGCAAGTACTGCCCATTAGCCATCCCAAGAAGCATGGTAAGCTTAAATTTTAAACATACACATCTGATTTTGCGCGTTGGAAAGTAAGAAACCTTCCAACAGTTTATATCGAGTTTGTTAATGTGAATGTAAAAAACGTTGCAGGATTCGAGCCGATAAGAGCATGTTGTGGTCAGGGTGGGGAGTACAATAACCAGATCCACTGTGGAAGGAAGGTTATGGTGGATGTGAAAGAAATAATGGTGGGAAAGGCATGCAAAGACCTGTCACTGTGGGTGAATTGGAATGGATTTCACTACACTCAAGCAGCTAACAGAAGGGTCTCTGATCTAATTTGCAGATGGTTCATTTTCCGACCCACCAATTCCATTGAAACTGGCTTGCCACAGGTAGCTACAACAAGCTCATTAGATCACATGTGACTCTTTTTCTATTCATATAAAAACAGGAGAAAGGTCTAAAGTAACTATTATTATAATATCGCTAGTAACGACAACATATTAATACTTTATTTTCGGACTAAGATTATAAGATTATTTGGAACTGTTTGCTATAATAATCGATTATTCATGGCAACATGATCATTTATTATTGAGAATGTTCATAGTCGAAACCGTGCATACATGCGTCCTCCCAATACATGCACTTCATTATCCATCAAGTTTTTAGTTGGCGTATAACCGAAAGGGTACATTTTCTTAACCCATATTTAAGGATCACCTAAATGACTAACGGCCTTCAATGAAATTGACAATCATATTTGTATCAAGCAAAATGGTCGCACGGTTAATCATGAGAATATGAAGTGCTACCAGACCTGTTTTACATTCTTTGTACATAAATAATTAAACGATATTCAATTTGATTAAACTTTGCATAAAGATTTAAACCATGTTAATGAATATTCCAACAAATTGCAAAAGGGAAAAGTTTTAAAATGTCATATGAACTTGAACATATTTTTGAATTTGTCATATAAACTAAATTTTTTAGCAATTTGTCATACAAACTTTCTGAAATCATCAATTTGTCATCTCATCCTAACTCCATTAAGTTTTTTTATCCAAAGTAAGTCATGTGCGAGGCACATGACTTGTGTTCAAGGTTATTTATGTCATTTAAGATTTTTTTACAAGGTCTTTACTTTTCTTTAGTAAAACTCTTAAATTTTGGGTTTGAGAGTGTCCATGCAGATCGTTGTGTTTGAACAGCGTATACGCATCTCCATTTCCATTTCTAGCACCAAACCTCAACTCGTTTCTTATATTACAGAGCCCATATAAAATTTGATTTCATGACATGCTATGAACACCCTAGAATTGTTTTAATCCAAAGCAACTTAATAGAAAGAAGTGGGATGTTAAAATGAAAGAAATAACTCTAAACACAAGTTACGTGCGAGACACATGACTTATTTTGGATGAAAAACTTAACGGAATTAGGGTGAGATGACAAATTGATGATTTTGGAAAGCTTGTATAATAAATTACCTAAAATTTTAGTTTATATGACAAGTTGAAAAATGGGTACAAGTGCAATATTCAATTTGATTAATACAAGAAGATGTTCAACATCACAGAGACGTTAATTGCAAAATTATGCGATAATCCAACGGTTCAAATCAACTGGGATGGAGCCACTTCACGTAGGCACCCAACAAGTGGATATTCCAACAAATTGTGAATGGCTCCTTTTCGGACCACCAAACCCTTTGAAAACAGCTTGTCGTTAAAAGTAGAAAGGACCACTGAAATACTGAATCACTAAAATCACTTTGGTGTTTTTACCTTTTGTTTTGCATATACCTTTTCGCGCTTGTTTGAACGTGCTTTTAAAATAACTGGAAATTCTTTTGATAAAAAAACTTCTAAGATCTAGACAAAATACAAGTGAAACTTGAAAAAGTACCTGAAGCAATTAGTGCTTCTTGAAGAAAGCACTTCAAATTCTTTTAGAACCCAAATATATTTTTTTTCTAAAAGCACTTTTAATCAATTTAAAAGTTTTTCTAAATGAGTTCTAAACTGATTTTTCAAAATTTTCAAGTGAGAGGAGTTAGACAAACTTTTTACTTGAAATGTATGATTGGGCTTGTTTTTGACAAACTGAAAAATATCAAGCAAAAGTAGATGGGCCACCAAAGAGGCCCATCATCTCGTGCCCTCTAGCATTTATGTTCCTGTCGTCTTAGAGGTTTACATGCATGTCACGTGATTGGCATGCTGTTATGGGCCAACTCTAAGACTTTTATGTTTCTTTCTTAGTTAAACATTGTCTATTTACAGGTATGGCCTGCTTTCTACAATATTGAACGGTCAGATCCTTGAATAGGGATGGATCCATTCCGGATTTCATTGTCCAGAGCTTAAGGACTAAGCAATTTAGATTACTCAATTTGAATTCAACTGTCTCCATTAACTCATTCCGCTGACCCACTTCATACAAACTAAGTGCTCTGATTTCTCTTTCACACAAACAAATAGTCCATATTTTCTAGTCCTTAAACTCCAGACACTAAGGTCCAGAGAGAATCAAATACCTTGATAGTAGGAATACACCTTATATCTACAAGATTTTGGATAAATGTACAGAATTAAATTGAGGAGCCATAGTCCAAATTTTAATTGAAACTATTTTGCCTAAACATTCAGATCGGGTGATATTGATTCTACATAGGTTGTTTACTACTTCACCTAATTTGATCATCAACATGACTTTTTTTTAAAAACAAACGATATTATCTATACTAAGAAAGAGAGGATGGGCATAACTTCGTAATAAACTAACAATAATATCGTTCAAAATGACTTTATTCTATTGACATGCCATGTTAGGTTAAAGTACATGGGGGCAACTTTGAAAGTTTACAAATAGTGTGAGGATGTAATGAGTAAGAAACTGGACTACTAAACACCCTAATAATCTGCCATTAGAATCAAACTTCTTATTTCGATTTCCATTACAGACTAATAAATATGATAAAAATTATTATATTACTTATGTTATACATAATCGATTGTTTTGCCTCGACCATGTACTTCAAGTGATACAAACACTCTTATCTCATACTCACAAGAAAAATTCGACTATTACACAACCTATCATAGACAATTCTACTAAATATCCAATAAAAAAACAAATATACGATCCAAATATCTAGATAAATTATAAACTCAAAGTAGGCAGTAAGATAAGTAGGATTTGGAGGATTATAGGACATGTTAATGTGATTCAATCTGTCCTTGTCTAATCATGTTCCTAATCAACGTTGGACCCTAATCACCTCCATTTATCCCTAATCACTTTGCTTTAACTTAATCCAATCATGCCGCTAATCACCTCATTCCACCTTCCAAGCATAAACGAACAAGGAAAACAGAGAGGATGTGCCACCTGCGTTATCCTGCTCTACTGCCACAGCAGAACACACCTCTTCAGTCAAAGATTGGCCAACGGTCGAAAGCGACGGTTGCTCCGCCGATACCGGCGTAAATATGAACATTCCGTGCCTCGGACCAGAGCAAAACAGCCAGTCATGAACATCCCAAAAAACTTCAACTCTGTTTCTGTTCACATCAACACAATCATTCCCTCTGAACTTCCAATGAAGCCGCTTCACACGAACGGCCTGGATCCCATCAATCTTTATCTCCAACTCCGGATCAGACCCATCTGAGCCGTTGCTGCACTCGATCAAAATCTCATGGAAATTCTCCTTCTCGTGAAACTTGATTCGTGTCGAAAACTTCCTCTTCCCGAACAAATGCTCCCTCCTCGAAACCAAGATTGGTTCAATGAGCGACGGCCGGCAGCCAGTTTTTCTGAATGCGTCTTTCTTCAGATCACCAACGAGCAAAATCACCTCGTCTTCGCAGACAATGGCGACGTAGTAGTCCGATTGTGGCTCCGTTTCGCCGTTGAATTTCGCGGCTTTGAGGTCCCAGACGACATCCACGGCGTTGCCGTCCACAGTGAATTGCTTGGAGCCTTGCTTGCGCCAGAAGTACCACGGCTTGAGCTCGATTTTGCATCGATACTCTTCGTCTCTGTTTTGGCCTTGCACTGAAACAGAGAGGCCGTGGAGTAACAGATTCTTGCGCCAGGTGATGGTGATCAGCCGGCATTGGCCGGCTATCTTCGTTCTGTACACTGACATGAACATGCTCTGCCCCGACCTGATCACGCCGGATGGGGTGGGATGAGTGCCGGCTGAGAAGCAGGGCGGAATTCCAATTGAATCGTGCATGGTTACTCAACGAAATGTAAGAAAACCAATTGATTTAACGAACGAAATAGGAATACGTTCGATTAGCTAAGATCCTGCACGAAAGATTTGAAAGAGAGGTTTTCTTGCAGCATGGCATCCAAATGATTAAATTCCCAAACTGGCAGACTTAGAGGGAGAGAGAAGCGACGACGAGAGTAAAACAGTTTATATTATGATAGTACAAGCGATAGTTTGCACTAAACTTAAATTTAAGAGAGTAACGCGTTTACGTTTAATGTAAACTGTGCGAGCCTTTTTCCAATCTGTTATTGGGTTTCCGTTTTTAACAACACCTACTTTATTTCGTCTTGGAAGTGGTTTGGGTTTGGAGAATAAGTTTGACCCCAATAAAATCTATCGTTTTCTTGCATGGAAAAAAGCAAACGAGCTCCTTTTCCATCACATAAGAAGTTCATGTGACAGTGTACCAGAAATTAAACAACTCAAAAAGGTTAATGTTAGGGAGGGTAAAGGGAATTAATTTGGATTAAATATTAAATAATTTGGATTTACGATGTGGGTAAATCATGATTCCACGTGGTTTACGTGTTTTAAGCAGATTTCTACTGTGTTAACAGGTATTTTTAACTCCTGGACTGAACAGTACGAAGTAAGTTGTGTGTGGGGAAGTGAGTAGAAAACAGGAATCCTGGGTGGCAGGTGCAGAAAGATAGGAGGAATCTGCTCTGCTCCAACTCAGAGTCTTCACTAGTCTCGAAGACGCTTTGGTGACAGTGAAATGGTTACTGAACGAGCCCTAAGGGATTATGGTGGAAGACCTGCAGGTGGAATGGAAACAATAGCACTTCCACATTGCAACTAAGATGATGAAACAAATTAAATGAATCGACCTTTACCTTTCTCAAGAGTCAGAGTGATTGCTGAAGTTGCAGAACAGTTGAGCGGCGTTGTCTTTCTGAACAAGAATTAAAACTTCATTCATAGACATACCAACATAAAGAAATTCATGAGCAGGCTACTGAAGCTTCATTTATCACAAATTATAGTCAGTAGGGCAATTACAATCGCACATTCGCGCGCACAAGATATAGATACATCAGAGGTGATCACAACGTGAGGAAGAAGCACTAACGAAAGAATGGTGGTCCACGAGCACTATCATTGAGCTTTTGAAAAGAGAGAAAGCGACTTCCTGTTACTTGCAGTTAAAGAATCTATCATATCGCTATGGTACCTGCACAGCTTTCTCTATAGCTTTCTGGAAGGTTACCCTTTACTACAGGAGGGGGGCCTACAGCAAGAGTACAAATGCGAATCAATTGAGCTGGGCGAATCCACTGTTGCATCTGAAGTGATTGAGATCAACTATCATTACAGTGATGTCATCCAAACTACCCCTACTCGTGGCAAGTCTCACAAGCTCCTTACAAGCAGCCACCAGTCCACCCGAAGAGGTAGGTTGAATCTTCGTGCTTACTCGCTCTACCACTGATATTCTTCTCGACTTTGATGGAGGCCTTTCATTTTCATTCGGAAATTCATTCTCGCTATCTTTCCAGATATCTGGAGATTGAGTCTCTTTTTTGGTTGATTCCATCTTCATGTTTAATCGCTTTACCAAGGATATTCTTCTCGACTTTGATGGAGGGCTTTCATTTTCACTTGCAAAGTCATTCTCACTATCTTGCCAGCTATTGACCGCCTTCTTAAAGCCTGGGGATTGCATCCCTTTTACTTGCTTAACCAGCGAAACCCTTCGCAACTTTGATGAAGGGCTCACACTGACACAGCCATGGCCATCATCATTCAGAAGATCTCCTGAGGGTGCCGATTTCTTCTGAATTGAACATAATCGTTTCACAGTATCGATGGCTTCTTGGTTGTCAACCTAGGTGAAACAGTTCAACATCAGAGTTAGAAAGAACTGACTTTCATTATTCTCGGCAGGGATGTGGACTCAGATATCCATTCATGCACCAAGAAAGACTTTAACAATTAGCAGAAAAAGCAAATGGGAGATATAGTTTAAACAAAAACAAAGGTTCTGCAAAAATGTGTGCTGTCACAGTGCCTAACAATCGTAGAGATTTATCCATGCAAAAGGCAAGTCAATACAAGCAATGAGATGTCAGCAAAAGCATTAATGACTGCATTTCCAGTTTTTACAACACTTCCGAATAATAAGATAGATATTTCACGCATCAAAGGTTCTGTTTACCTCTCCCCATAGTCCATCCGAAGCCAATACAAGAAATTCCATATCTGGAGTCAGCTGCAGTATCTTTGTTTCAGGCTCGGCCACCACCCAGTTTTTCAGATGAGCATCTCCAATGCTTCTAGAAACAGAAAGAACCCCATGAACTCTCCATGCTCCTCGGTGGAACTCTACATAACCTCCCTAATCACAATACCAACAATTATCATCAAAATATTTCCAATATATGTCAGTACTATGTATTTGTGACAATGATTATGTTAAATACCTCATGCTCTATTCTTTTGCGTTCGTCCTCCTGTTCTGCCTTATGATCCTTTGTAAGAGCTTCCGCCACTCCACCTCTACAAAGAACAGCCCGGCAATCTCCCAAGTTTGAAATAACAACCTCCTGCCCTTCGATTAAGGCTGTGACACAGCAGGTTCCGCTGCCTAAACCCTGCATTCACCCGAAATCATCAATAAACCTTTACTAATACAGACCATGTTCTTAGTCATAACTAACAAGATTACCCTCCACAATTCAGTTGAGCTGAACAACATTTTCATGTATCGAGGCTAATAATCAATGAAGTTTTCTAAGCAAATTGGATGGAATTCATCATTTTTTTCGCTTCCAAATGTCACGTTTACACCTCACACCTCTAACATGTAATCAGTCAAGAGAATTAAGGATACAGAGAAACCAGAATTGCAATTACCTGTTCCAAGAACTCCTGGTCTGTCTTCAGATACCCAGCTTTAACTGCCTCTTCAGTTTCCGTATGCATTTCCATCATTTCGACAATATTATTGTGCAAATTCTCAGCAACAAAGTCTGCGGCCCTCTTCCCACCATGCCCATCATACACCCCAAAAAACGCCTACAAATTGAAGAAAAAAAAAATTAAATTAGAAAAGCCAACAAAGAAAGTACTAAAAAAAAAAAAAGGATTCCAGCAAACCCCATAAATGATTAGAGCAAATTTGCTTACTTTCTTTGATTTCTGTCCCTGTAAGCAAGAAACAATCTTGTGGGTATCTTCCATAAACTTCTTCTTGCCTTTGGAGGCGGAGACCCCAACTCCAATCCCGTTAAAGCAGACGGCGCCGTTCTGCGGGGTGAAATCCCGGAGCTTCTCGGTTTTAATTTCTTGCAGGACGTTCGGGATCGCAATCATCGGGGGTCTCTTCCGCTTCAGAGAAGAAGATGAAGCGGCAACCGCATCAAGCACGGCGGCGGTAGAGCATAACGAATCGGAATGCGAAACGGGGAGTTCTGAGCTCGCCATTGCTGCAGAAAACGTAGAGAGAGAGAGAGAGAGAGGCGCCAACGGCTAGAAAGAAAGAAAATGTGAGAGAAATTGATGGGGGAGGAGTGAAGTAGTAAAGCAGAGGATTGGAAGGGGCAGAGAGAAGTTAGGGTTCTCGTGGGGTCAAAACTAGGAGCCGTTAGGAATGCGGTCAAAACTTTGAAATAAACTTGGTTCCAGAAACTTTCCCGGATAAATTTAACTGAAAAAATAACAGAAATTTCAAGATTTCAGTCTAACGACTATATACAGTTGTAACAACAATTTTGACTTTTTCGAGCCAAAAAGTTGGATTTGACCCAGTTGGGTTAGGACTTAGGATTGATCAATTCGTCTGTGTTAATCGAAAGAATTGAATCGATTGATCTAGTAATTGTTAAAATAAGTTTAGCATGAAACTCTTCAGACTTGTTTTGTTTTTGCTGCTATTTTGTAGTTTACTCTTTCGGTTGTATTTTCCGTTTTTCCCATAAAAAAATACTATTTTGTAGTTTATTCTTTCGCTTGTATTTTGTTTTATGCTCTTCTTATTTGAACAATGTAACGTCAATTGGGACGGAGTCCTTGATCCAAATAAAGAAAGATTAGGATTCAACAGCGGGAATGGTATTTTGTAAATTCAATTCTATATGGTATGTTTTTGTATTATAACCATAAAATTCTTGCTCTATAATTAGCTAAATTATTCGGTCAAGTATCTTCAAGTTACGTTAGGCCCTTTTGAATTAGTGAAAAGTGTTCTAAAAAACGCCTAGGCGGTCGCCTAGGCATTCGGCGGTGGTCTTCCGATGCGATTTGGGGAAAATCGTTACAAAAATCGGTGGGTATCTAGGCGGCTGCGTAGGCGCTCGCTAGGCACTCAAGGCGGTGCTAGGCGATGCTCAAGGCGGTTTGAAATTCTTGCTAGCGTTAATCTACAACTTTTGCCATCTCGAACTCTCATCGAATCTGCAACTCTAACTCTCACATCTGCATCGAAACTCCCATCTACGTCCGCATCTGAATATAGCCATTGCTTTGCTAAAGGTTTTTGGAAAAATAATGAGAGAGAGAGATATAGCCATGGAGGTTGCTTCGCGAGAGGCTTTTGGAAAAAAAGAGAGAGAGAGCCATGGAGGTTGCTTTGTGAGAGGTTTCTAGAGAGAGAGAGATTTCTGGGATTTTGTGATATGGTTCACGAGAAATTTTTCCAAGTGACGGGAACACCATGACACATGGTGTTCCCTCACACATTAGGATTTGACATCTTGGATATCCTTCAATTTTATATTTCAATAAATATAAAAAACTAAATCCTAATGTGTGAAAGAACATCATGTGTCATGGGTGTTCCCGTCACTTAGAAAAATTTCTCATGGTTCACGGGTTGATAAGAAATAAAGTGGGAAGAGAGATCAGATTCCTGGGATTTTGTGATATGGTTCACGGGTAGATAAGAAATAAAGTGGAAGAGAGTTGTGGGAAGAGAGATGTGGCTGTTTGCCACATCTATGTCAATTTTTTTTTCTTTTTTTATTATTTTTTGTCTGCCATTAGGGAATAAAAAAATTATTTTTATATAAAATAAACAATGTTGTTTATTAAATGAGAAGCAAAGCCTAATAATAATTAAAATATGTGGGCTGAGTAAATGTTATAAAACTAACATAAAAAACCCTAAAATTTTACAAATATACTCATACTTTATAATATATATAATAAATATACATAAATCCGCCTAGGCTCCTCTGCCTAGCCGTATAGGCGCTAGGCGCCTATCCGCCGCCCGACTAGCGCCTAGCTTTTTTTAGAACCTTAGTGAAAATGGATTGGATTAGAGGTTTTAATAGCAGCAGAAAATTAAACCTAACAATATTTATAGAGGTTGGGTAACGTGCCTACGTCCTCTTTGGCGGACTAGGATCCTCGCCGGATCCATTATATTCGGATTCTCCGGATCACCCAATCTCAGCCGTCCGTAATAGAATCGTGTGGTTGAAAACGAACTATCTCTTTAACTCATCTTCCCCACTCTCCTCTGCAATTACCAAAGCACATTGACATCACCCCATCCAAGCTCATTCCTTAGCCGCTGCGAGAAAATCCTGCAAGCGTCCATCCTCAAATCAACAACTGCAGCCAACACGACGAAAGCCCTTGCATCCTCCGTGCAGTTCTCGTGTTGCACGCTCACCTCCACCGCATTTGCAGCGGCGCGTTTATGTTTGTTTGCAGCAGTGATGGTGATTGTTGCAGAGGAGAGGGGAACGAGAATATGGGTGATTCAGAGGATTTGGCCAGAATCCTAATCCCTCTTCGGCGATCCCATGAGAAATTTCACTACAAGAAAGTACAAATTTTGTTCAAGAAAACAACCCCTCCTTTCTTAGTCTAAGGTCATAAACTATTTCTCACCCCTTAAATTAACTCTTTTGGTGGCTCACTTGTATTCTCATATGCTTTCTCACATAGTAATGATTTGCAAACTAAGTGATGTGTTACCAATAAGAAATAAAAACATTAATCAACACGTAAGTAATAATCCAATTGTTAACTTCCATGTCATTTGACTTACAAAATTTGGTCTTCCTAGCATTACCCTTTTGCATAAGCCGTAAAATCAGCTTTTTTTTTGTTTTTTTTAGCAAACAAAATATTATCTACGCTAAGATGGTGATGGAGTGAGCTAAGTCTCATAAGAACTAACAATATTGTGGTTCAAATTCGCCTTTGGTGAGAATCGAATCTAAGACTTCTTACTTACAGGTGAAAAAGAATATCACTAGATCGTACAACTAAATGACACCCGTAAAATCAACTTTAGATTACAATAGAAATTCAAAAAGAAAAACAAGTATGTCGCAGTCCGCTTGAGCGTCAGTAGTCCGCATGAGCGCCTTTCGTGTCTAATACCGAATGCCTCCTGACTGTTTTTGTTCTCAAACCCTTTTGAATCTTCGATCCCGATTCCATCCCAACATGATCAGTGTAAGTGTTATCACCAAATTCTAAGCCAGTGTCATGGAAATAATTACGAAAAATCTATTAAAACATGAAACAGAAGCAATTACCAAAAAGGTTTACTAACATAATTGCAGATAAGACTACAGGACTACAATCCATCGCCATGTTCAAGGTGGGAAGACCAATGGTCAAGAAAATTCTGGTATTCGTTGGCAAGCTCAGCTGGATTAGGGGTCCTAGCAAGTCTTGAGAAAATTCCTAAAACACCATCCTCCCTAGCCAGTGAAACAAATAAGGAAGAAATGAGTGCAATAACCACTGTTTTGTTGATAAAATGATTTGGGCTAATCTGAAGGATGTGCATGCATGCATGATAGTATATCCAGGCCGGCCTTGAGATTTCAGGAACCTTGTGCGAAAGTAAGTCGAAACCTTGAGAAATACTAAAATTGTAATTGGTTTTCAATTGCAGATCTATAAATTGTAATAGGACGAGGAATTTTATAAACACCACTAGTGGAGCCGTGTATTAGTGTTTTCCATTGATTTTAAGAGGTACAAGTTCAAACCTTTGTGTCATTTTTTTGTGAAAATTGATGCATTTAACTTATAGAAAATTGAAAAAAAAAAGAAAAGAAAAAGAAAAGAAATCGGATATAAAATAGCCCAAAGACCACCAGCGCTAAGAAATCATGTTTGTTAACTACCTACACATTTAGGTATATATAGATAGGAAGCTTTTAAGAGCAGCTTCACCGTTGTGGATAGTCGAGTGGATCGTGGAGGTTTTCAATCCAATTGCCTCTCCTCCGTACTCCAGCCTATATAGGCGATTGGGTTGGGGGGGGGGGGGAACGAGTGAGAGGGCGGGCTCGAATCGCAGGCCCAAGTGCCTTAGGGCAAGCTGACGTCAGCTACATTATAAAATTAAAATAAAAAAATGTAAACAATTAATAAAAAATCCAAAAAAATTAAAAAAAAAAAAGATTTAATTTTTCTATAAATATCTTATCATTATCTTCCACCTTACACCACAATTTTATGTTTTCTCAAATACTTTGGGTTGTAATTTCTTATTTAATGAAATGTGGTACAGCGAGACCGATTAAAAATCATATTTGAAATAAAATTATTTTTTATTATTTTATAAAATTAAAAATACTAATATTTTATTGCATATTGCCATGGCTATTCAGTTTAGGGGTGGAGATGTAAAAGGCAATTACTGTTCATTAAATGCAATTACTATTCACTGGAGGGGATTCAATAGGCAGTTGCATTGGGAGACCTTTCCTACACTGGAGCTACTGCTCTAAGGAAAGAGATTTCCATTTTTTTATTTTTTTATTTTTATAAAAATGGGAATTAGTTATGGGGTTCATACCACATCGAACTTTAACGATCCAGACCGTCTATTTTTCAAGTTACATCTCATAGATCATTCTTGCAAAATATTAGCCAAATTAGAAATATTTAAGACGTCTAATTGGGTTTAAAAAATTGAATACTTTGTTATATAAAAAACAATAAAATTTTATCTTGATAATTAAATAGACAAATGGTTTCGGATTTAATTGAATTTTTATAAGGATGATCTATGAATCAAGACTTATAAAATAGGCGTTCAGATTGTTGAAGTTTGACATGGAGTGGGCCCACACATAATCCTCATTTTTAAAAAAAAAAATAAGAATCCCTTTGCATAAAAAACCTGTATATAGATATATACATGCAAAAATGAAAAAGCGGGCCCTCGCAATTTGGGGCCTTGTAGTGGTGATTCGGAGTATATTATATATACATAAGCTCTATCTCCTTTGAAGACTAAAATTTTTGGCATGTTCCCGATCTATTTTTTCTTGCATCCTCAATAAATAAACATGAATAATGATATAAATCTGGTAAATTATGTTGTCCCAAAAATACGTACAATATCTAGGTATATAAATACTTTTCCCACCGACAACAAATATTTTTCCCACGTAAAATAGGGAAATTTTGGGTACCCTCCAAGCAACCTAATTCTATATATAAGGGGTGTGGTTCAATAAGACGGAAATATACCTACACCAATCTCTCTCTCTCGCTCTCTATCTCTTTGTTTTGGAACACAATCGACCTAGGATTATCACAATCTCATCCTCTTCCTGTCGATCCCCAACTGGTAAATTCGTAATTATATACAATTATATGTCATGAGTGATCCGCAGGAAGAAAAGCCTTGTTGTCCGCTCTGCGCGGAGGAGATGGATTTGACAGATAAGCAATTGCACCCGTGCGAGTGCGGTTACGAGATATGCCTTTGGTGTTGGCACCAAATAATGGACATGGCCGAGAAGGACGAGAGGGAAGGGCGATGCCCTGCGTGCCGTGCACCTTACGACAAGGAGAATATCGTAGGGTCGACGGGCCAAAGGTATGAGAGACTGGCGGCTGAACTGAAAAAGATGAAGATTGACATGGAAGCGCGTCGCCGGAAGCAGCAGCTCAGTGGCGTGCGGGTGGTTCAACGGAACCTTGTTCACATAGTAGGGTTGCCGCTTAATCTGGCGGACGAACACCTTTTGCGGCGGAGAAAATATTTCGGGCAGTATGGGAAGGTTGTGAATGTTTTCATCCGGCAATTTACAGACAATACGTGTAGTAATGTATATATTACTTACTCGAAAGAGGTGGAAGCGATTCGTTGTGTTCAAAGAGTCGATGGCCGGACGTTCCTCTGGTCGGATGGTAGAGCTTTGAGGGTATGCTCTGGTAACGAGAAGGTATCGTCACGCATGCCTAGAAAGTGTGCCTTGCAACAATCCTCGTTGTATGTTTCTGCACGATGAGGCCAAGTCTCGGATTCTCAAGACAGGAATAGTTTAGGGTTTAATTCTTCCCTAAAGTTGTAATTATCAATTTGTCATGATTCCTAAATTTTATATTCAGACGTATACGATACTTTACGTTGGAAAAATTATAAGTAAATTATAATATTCTTCTAAGAAGCTCTTAGACAATTAAGCTGAGATGCGTGCATCTCATTCTCTTTAAGAAGATTCAAACCCACTGCGGTTATAAAGTCTACAAATCGGTTGACTTGTCCTCTCGAAGATACATGCACCAACACTTTGTACTTGCATCACAAAAATCTAAGGTCTTGTTCGATTATGTTTTACAAATGAAACTGTTTTGTGAACCCGAAAAAGAAAAACATGACTTTACATTTTGAATATGAGATGGTAGCCAATATTTAAAAATTAACAAAATTCGATGGTTGCCAATATCATGGTGGTGAGTGTGGCGGTAAGAGGTTAGATTCTATCTTTTGAAAAAAGAGATTCAAACTTAAGTGCTCATGAGTGAACACCAAATCAATTTTGTTAAGCCCAAATGTGCTATTTTAATCTATATAGCTTTAAACAATGTTCGATTCTTGAACAATAATGTTTCAAGAAAATCTTGTTCATGATTAATTTTGCTTAACTATAATTTCATTCATCGTCATTGTTGATTAACCAATTCAGGACTTATTTGCGATTGATATTATATTTAAACAATCTATCATGTCAATTAATCAAATCAAAACACAAGAAAATAAGTAGAAAGATTTTATCAATTAGACAATTAAATCTCGTTTTGTCTCCGAAATAAATTCAAAAAAGAATTGTTGCTGTTATTTCGATTCGAAAATAAAAAAATAAAAAAAATAATTGTTATTCACACTATAGCAACATAAATTAAATAAATAACCAATGAAAAAGGCAAAATTTTTGGCGCCCAAACGACGTCGGACAACTGAAATGGCATTCAGTAATTTTAGAGGTTTGTACTACTGTCGGTTAGTCCTTCTAAGCTCAGCCTGCAACAGAAAATCAGTCAGCGTTTTATCGGCAGATTGACTTGTACCTCCGTCCACTCACTCTGACTCGCTCGATTCAACTCACCACCACAACCTCCTCCTCCCCCTCCTCCGTCTCCAAATGCTTCTTCTCTCTGCAACCACCCACCAGCACCCGTCAATTTCCACTTCTACCCTCCTCTTTCCCCCTATTTCCCACAAACTCCCCGCCTCCCTCAAACCCAACGCCACCTCCACTCCCCGACCCCATGACCTCCTCACCATCAACGCCTTCTCCCCCTCCTCCCTCCAAAACCCTAACCCTAGCTCCCCCCAGACCATCCGCCACGTCACTCACTCCGCTTCCGATGGCGACCCCGACTCCAATTCCATGGTCCCCTCCGCCTCCGCCGTCGCCGCCGCCATCCGCAGAGCCTCCACTTCCCCCGTCGACTTCATGCAGAGGATCGAGAAGGACCAGAAGAGCGGCATCGTGCTTCCCAGCCCCGACTTTCAAAGACTCTGCATTCAGCAGTTGGACCTCTTTCGCCGAATCGTCGACCCCGGTGCTCTCCTCTCGGTCAGTTTAGGCAAAATAATATCTTACTATCTATTAATCACATTGCTAATTTTGTTTCTGTATGATTAATTATGGATTACATTTGTGTACGTTCATGTATGTATAGTATATGTATTGGATTCATACGTATATATGTGTGTATGCATAGGTGTATGTAAGACCAGCTGGTAGTTATGTGATGGACCGATTAGAGCTTCGTAGGGTAACTTGCCATCCAGGAGTGAAGGCATCAGACATTGTGATATTAGTCGGAAGTTTTAGTGTTGCTG
Organism: Pyrus communis; assembly: GCF_041283825.1. Lineage (NCBI taxonomy): Eukaryota > Viridiplantae > Streptophyta > Magnoliopsida > Rosales > Rosaceae > Pyrus > Pyrus communis. The sequence continues at coordinate 25,520,847 of NC_142577.1, read as the reverse complement.
CCGGTTTTCGTGCCGCGGAAGCCGTGCTCTCCAATCACAAAGTAGATACTGAATTTGAAGTATTAGTGTTTAGTCTTAGTTGTGGATTGATATATTGTGACTGAATACATTCAGTTGGGAATTGAATTTGTAGGTGGAAGTTGTAGCTGAGTGTAAAGCTGTGGTTTTTCCGATGGTGAAGCACCCTTTTGTGGTAGGCTTCTTGGTTGCTGAACTTCCCGGGATGGAAATGCCTCCGCCACCCGGGAGTGTTCAGGGTGAGGGTCGTGATTTGGTTTGCCGCCCGACTTCTGAGGAAGCCTATGCTTTGCCTCCAAGCTCCAATGTCAAATCTTGGGGTACTCCTTGCAGTCTGGATGATCACGCTGAACCATCATTAAGAGTTTACAAGTTTAGTGCTGAGCAGATATCAAATGCTATCAACATTTCTCGGTCTATAGCTTTGGCGTATGTTATGGATCAGGTACTAACAGTAAAATAATAATAGTAATTTTTACTTATGGTGTGTGGCAGCCATGACTATATTTGTGTCTTTTAAAGTCCATTCGTCTTAATTGCTGATAAAAAAAATGCGTACTTCCGCAGAAGGCAATGCTACTCCAGCAGTCATCATGGCAGAATAATGTCAGGATGGGTAGTCTGGTTGAACAAGTAAGACAACTGTTATTGCATTTGTGATTTGGCTTTGCATTTTCTTAATATGGAAGTGTTTATTTTTTAATTTTGCTCACGCTATGTATTCTTCCAGATTCGTGGTCCTCTTTCTAGCCTTCGAACCTTAAGTAAAATGTTATCCATGCATATGAAGAGGAGTGAGGTTTGTCTTTGTATATGACCTTTTTTTTATAATTTTTGTCTTAAATATATTCATTTTATGTCCTGTATTTACACTGGCATGGTGTACTTATGTAGATTTCTTATGACATTGTTGAAAATATACGGGTGCAAGGCGATCATATGAAAGATACCCTTCAGCAACTCCAGGATGCTGTTTACTTGACCAAGGCACTTAGTCTCTCTCCCTCTCTCTCTCTGACACGTTTTAATCATATACATTCCGTTGTCATTGAGGCTTCTTATACTGTGTTCAAGGAGTCAATCTGTTTATCAGCAGTTTCCTAGTCATTTTTGGCAATCTGTTCCCATTGTTGTATGTACTTTCAAATTTTTCTGAGATATGCATGCTCAAGATATTTTTCAGTCATACCTGTGTGTGTAGTTGGAACTTACAAATTTTCTCTGAGACTTAAAAAAATTTGAAGTTCTGTCTATATTATTATCGCTATGGGTCAGACACACTGACCTTTCCATCTGATTTTTCTAGGCTAATATCATGCGCTCTGGTGAACATGATTCAACATATTCCTATCCTGACTCAGCGAGGTCTCGGTTACTGAATAACCTTCCAAGGGATAGTTCCAGCATTAAGATGCAAGTTCCAAGCGAACAACATTCTCTAACTGCCGCAACCAAAGATACGGAGATGCCCATGCCACCCCTAGCCCTTGCTCCTTTACAGCAAAATGGGATTAGGTAGGCTATAAATTCTGAGATCATCACTTCAGATTCCAAAGAATATGGAAAAGAAAAACAAAATTGAGTATATCACTATTGTTTTCACTAGTGCATAGAGCTGGATACTTGAAATTAATGCCCCTCTTATAACATAGAACGTATCATTTTGCTAATGCTTGTCGATTATGTCAGGAAGACCTTGCAATGTTTCTGATATACTCGTAGATTTGGTTGAAGCTGTAAGACCTCTGGCTAAAAACCAGCAGCGCGTGGTAGAACTGAATGAACTTGAAAACTCTTTGCAAGTTGCTGTAGAAGAACCTGCTTTGCGACAGGCTCTGAGCAATTTAATCGAGAGTGCATTACTGCGTACGCACAGTGGGGGAAAGGTAGAAATTGTGTCTACTGGAGCACCAGCAGGTGGTGCTCTTGTAGTAATTGATGACGATGGGCCTGATATGCACTATATGGTAATAGTTGCAGACTTTGAACTCTGCTAACTTGATCTTCTATTAACAATTAGAGATTTAACTTTTCTTTTATTAGTCGATTGTAACTCACCATCACTGCATACGGTTCGTCATGGATTAACTTTAGTGTTGGATTATTTGTCTTCAGACACAAATGCATTCTCTCACTCCTTTTGGAGCCGATCTCTTCTCAGAAAATATGGTTGAAGACAACATGACCTGGAACTTTGTGGCCGGGCTGACAGTTGCTCGTGAGATCCTCGAAAGTTATGGCTGTGTTGTCCGTGTCATATCACCCCGAATCACAGATGCTGAACTTGGAGCAGGTGGAACTCGAGTAGAACTGTGGCTGCCTTCTCTCATGGAAATATCCGATATTGATGGCCCTGCTCAGGGGGCGTAGAAAGAATTGAAGCTTTCATCGGTAAGATTGTTCAAAGACCAGAGAATTAATCCTGCCTCTATCTGATGATTTGCGAGAATGAGGTGGTAGAATTCGGAAATTGTTTCCTTGATGATGCGTCTAAACCTAATACTTGCAATTTGGTGGAAGTTCTGTATAGTTTTTCCCCCGTTCCACGCCATGCATACTCTTGTACATAAATAAGGACAAATAGGGCGCTATCGGAATCCGCATGCGTATATGCATCATGTGTAGTTTCCTGTTTGAAGATTCATCACTCGTATGTAAAAGTTGTCTGTAAAGCTTACAAACTTAAAAGAGTATAAAACACCTAGCAAACTTGATTTCTTGAGTACGTTAGATTTCATGTGGCCCTCCCTTGTTTTTGGGCCCTGCTTTGTTTTGTGCCTTTTGGGCTTTTACAAAAATTATACTGTCCAAAACTAGGGGATTAAAACAATAACAACAAAATCTTTTTTCACTACGTCTGGTCGGCTATATGATTGAATATTCTAAGATTTCATAAATTATTAATGACAAAAGATGTAACCAAACAAGAGTTGAAAAACCGACAAGACCCGACCCCCCGTTGGTGCATGCTGCGCAACATATTAGTGCGTCAAAGCCATACTCATAGCTTGAGTTTGGGAGATTTGGTTTGTTGCTTTTTTTATGTCGGAATTATAATAATTCAAGTTTGTCACTCTTGACTACCGGATAAGAGAGATAGAGCGGAGCTGCATGAAACCGTAATACCAAAGTTTTTTCTCGTGCAACTTTTGACCCAAATATACTTAAGGCTGGTGATGAAAATGTTTTTTAAATCAGTCATTTTTTAAAAATCAAGTGGATTTTTAAAAATCAAGTGGATTTTAAGGCTGGTGATGAAAATGTTTTTGACCCAAACATCACTTGAAGTGCTTTCTGCAAAAAACAAATCTAGTTCTTCTTCTAAAAAGCACTTCAAAAACATCTTCGGTTATTTTAAAAGCATTTTCACACAAGCTCTTAACCATAGCCTTACCCTCGTGTTTCCTAAATAACTATCTTGTGATTGGCTTTACACCATTTTTAGTGTACTAATTTCACTCCTAAAACAACCTCAAATAACATTTGTGAAAGGGTATAGGCAACGATGTCACGATCGTATAGTTGGCCACTCAAATCCCCCCTTTTCTTATCTCAATTTTAATGAATAAGACCTCTCATAACATCGTTTTTGACGCATTAATATTTGTCCACTTGCAAAGCAAGAGCATAGCGGAAGCATGGCACTGTATTTTTCGCATTAACTTTGTTTATATCCACACAGTTAATAGTACCAAACCGGAACATCCTTTGGCACTATCGATTGCCCAAAGTTTGATGACTGGTCTACACGTTTATACGACATGTCGGCCCAACAATCTGGCCAATCGATTTGGGAACATGTAGTTGTGTGTCCCACCTACTTAGTATTATGGCACCACGTGGAAGCACCACGATGGTTCGAGATTATGCGGCCCTTCCGGACCGGCCAACCGCCCACTGCCCACTGCCCCGCTCAACGTTAATATGCGGGGACGTACAGCTCTTATTATTGATTCCGGATCCTTGTTAGATTGTTTTTTGTGGAGATTTCGAAGATTAGTGAAATTATTTTAAATATTTTTATTTAAAATTAAATATAAATATTATATGATAAAAATTGAACGTACGATGTACGATGAATAAATACGATTTACAAATCTCTAGAATTCTCACCAAAATGATTATGAGAGAATTCCGTTGGCCTATTATTGGCCGGGTCAAACTTCAGTTTAGGGTCAACCCAAAGGATGGTCAGTGATTGCTTCCTATGCTTCGTCGAATCTTCTCTACCGTCCGATGAAAGTCAGTGCCAGAATAGTCAATGATTTAGCCAGCCTCATAAAAATCGCCTTTGACAAGTGTATCTTCGAAAGAATGTATTAATTGTTGTCTTATGAATCGGTTTATAAATAATTAAAAGAAAAATAATTTCTCATTATGAATTGGGGGAAAAGAAAAGGTGGAAACGAAATGCTTATTTTTTATCTTTTGTGGAACGCCACTATAAGTTCGTAATGTCTAAAAGAAAGTCAATTATACAAACTTTCTTTCGTTTGTTTAAAATATATATATATATATATATATAAATATTTTTTCTTCAACAAAAAGCTTGTAGTTAAGTTAATTACGAACGTCATTCAATATTACAATTTGATGGTATTCTTCTTCACTGACAAGTGAGAGATCTTAAATTCGAATCTCGTAGATAACAAATTAAATACCAAATTAGGTTACCCATTTTATGACTTAACCGAGTTCCCCTCCCCTTGGTGTAAAAATATATCATTATAATAATAAAAAATTAATTACAAACATTCACAACTGCAATCAGATAATTTGTTGTTGCATACTTCTTATGGTATTAAATGCTTAATATTCAGCATGGACATCATTAATTTTGGTATGGCCTCAAAATAAGCATCTTTAAGTTAGATATTGTTTTTAGGCTTTTATCCAAAATGGTTACTGTGATTGACATAACTCCTCACTTTGGTTATTAAGATTGTGCACTGTTAATCATTTTGGTGATTATACCAGAAATCTCCATTAAATTGAGGGTATTTTTGTCAAATCAACTCATCTCCTTGAACTAGTGGTTTTTTTAATTTAATAGAGATTTTTTCACAAAAGAATTTAAATGATTGACGGTGGACAATCTCATGACCACTTTTATTGATTTGAAATCTTATGGACCAAAGTAAAGAGTTATGATAATCAGGAACCATTTTGGTTAAAACCTTGTTTTTATTATTTTCTTTAATTACTTTGTAACAGAAAAAATGTTGTACAATTTTCTTTAGGAATTGTTATTGGTACTCTAAAAATCTCATTCTACACTCTAAACTTTTTTGATATTTGGAAAGACAAATACACTTGTGAGGAGTGTAGAATGAGATTTTTGGAGTGCCAATAACACTTCCTAAAGAAAATTGTACAACATTTTTTCTGTTACAATTTTGTACAAAAATTTACCTTGTAATAGTTTTTTTTTAAAATAATTTGTATAGAAAAATTTCTATCAAATTATGCAAAAAAAAAAAAGTGTTTTTCCTTTTAAAATCGTAGTAATATATTTTATTTGGCCGGCTTCAATGATACAAGCGCAATTGGTAATTGACTTTGACATCCTTCCCACACATTTCTCCATAAATCCAAAATATGAAACAAGGAACCAATAAAACCAGCATTAAGCCAAAAACAAGAAGAAAAGGTTTATGTGGTTTGAAAAACACATTGCTCGAATGGGAATCGGTAATAATCAACAGCTTATGTGGTTTGAAGAACCTCCTGACTTGCTTAGGGATATTTTGTTCGAAGATATTGAGTAAATTGCTTATGTATTGTCATTTGAGGATAGGTTTTTTTGTTTGTGCGGGACACTCTTTTCCTTTCGACCGGATTAAAAGTACTGGCAAGATTTTATCAAGATTCATTATGCACATTATCCTTAATTTTTATATATTTTGATTTATTTTCAATGAATATCGTACGTTCAATTAAAAAAAGAAAAGAAGAAAAGTCGAAAAGCAAAAGCACTAAAATGCTGTTACATTTTTCTTATGGAAATCCAATATAATAATAGAAAGAATGTAAGTGGCTTACCTATTAAGGACTCAGCAGTCTGATCATGGTCAAAATTCTAATTAAAGTCGCATTTGGAATATAAATTGGTTACTAATCCTACTAATTAGTATTTTAATTAAATTGTTTTACTGAGATCTCACGCAAATAATAACTTGTTTGAAAATACTATAAATAAATGCAAGTTAATTTTAGAAAAATATTTTATTTCATTATATAAAAATCAACAAAAAAAAATTACACTTTATATGATTTTAAAATTTACAAATATTTCATTTAAACATACTTTCAATTATTTCGAAAACACTTACAAACAAACTGAAAATAAAAACAAAATATATAAAACCCCTTTATTGTCACTTCTCCTTGTGTTTCCCTCCCGAGTCTAGACAAAGTCGTCCTCCACCATCACCTCCACCGCCCCCTCAATTCAAATCAATTCCGACCGAATCGTTACGGCCGAAGTACCTGCAGCCAACCGCCGAAAAAACACGTGAGCCTCAAAACCTCGGAAATATCAGGAATTATAGTATTCTTTTCTCTCACGCTATTTGAACCCCAAGATCACACCTGAGCTCGGCAAAAGCTTGGATTCGCAGAAGGCGCTTTTCCGCGTGATTCCCAGCTCCTGAACGGCTTTTCCCTCCAGCAGATCTTGCTCAGGGCTATATGAGGTCGGTTATTTTCTCTCTCGATTCACTCGTTTCGTTTTCTGTTTGGTTACCGAGAAAATTAGGTAGAGTTCTGCTCAGCTCAACTCGATTAAGTTATTATCTAGCTTCGAATATCGTTTTTCATTTTTGTTTTAATTTTTATTTGGTTTCACTATTTACGAAGTTGCTAGATCCTTGTACTACTCGCCTGCGATTTTGTTCGTGGATTTTAATGTTTTGATTTTTGAAGTTAATAGAGATGTTTGATCGGGAAATGTTCAATGACATGAGCTAACTTAGTAATTGGATTTATGTTTTTGTTTTCCTGGTCGTTTTGTTCGTTGTCTTTGAAATTAAGCAAGAACAGCTGTTATTATGTCGTAATTTAAGGTAGTGGGGAAGAAGTGGTCTTTGTTACTTAGTGTTTAATTCAAAGGGAGCACGTGGAGCATTTCAATGAATGGGTGTTTGATTTTGTGACTTTGTGTTAGCTGCTCATTGTCAAATGGAAGCACATGATCGCTTCGTTTCTCCGTATGTAGACGGGGATCGAGGAACGGGCACATGACTTCTTGCTTGTTGCTTCTTTATATTGTGTTTGAAGAATCCTGCTTGGTAGGTTAGGGGTATAGGTATGCGGTTTCTGCCTTTAAATGGTCAATGTATTCTCTGAATTCGATTTGAAATGCGGTGGAAAGTGAGATGTTGTTATTGAGAGAGATAAAGCGTTTCCATCTTACAGCAGCTTTGGGTTGTGAGTCAAGTGCTACCCATCTATTAATATGGTTTGTTCATCTATTTATAAAAATGGTCGGGTCATTTTCGTAGTTGTATATTCTTGTATTACTGAGTCATAGAGTCTTGCTTGAATTCCTGAAGTAGTGTGCTCAAACTTATTTTCCTGTGTATACGATAAACTAGGTTTTGCGTTCCTCCATGAGGGTTGTCGTTTCTTTTAAAGGAATTCACAACTGAAAACCTGTTAAATAATGCAGATCAGCTATCGCTTTGCAGTTCATTTTTCCGTGATTGTATGTATAGTCAGAAGCTTGTAAATAACATGAGAATCCTTTCGCGCAGGTTAAATTTTGTTACAGTCTATTTCCATTGGAAGAAGTCAACTTTTGTTGCTCTTTAAGTTTATTATGGAGATCTGATCATCACTAATTACGTTTGCATGTTGTTGGCTGCAGTTCGGGTGGTAAAAAACCAAATGAGAACATGAGGCTTATTGTGACAACTTTTGTAGGTGTAGCTTTTGGATTCTTGATAGGTGTGTCCTTTCCAACATTGTCACTAACAAAGGTACACAATTTTTTTGGGTATCTGTTACACTCCTTTCGGTTGCTTACCTAGATGGCGAAACATATTTACTGTGTGTGCAATTTTGTGACAGCTGAATCTCTCATCCAGCCTTCTTCCAACTGTTGATCTTTCATACACTGAGGACAAGAAATCAGACATCTCCAGCCAATCACAAAGTTCTTGGCCTTCTGAAAGGAGTAAAAATAGCTCAAGTCAAGATCAGAGTTCGAATGGCAAATCGAGGGTATACTTTCTCTCCCTGACATTAGCAGTAGTACAAGTTCGGAAATGACTGGTTTTACATCAGTATGAAAGTTTTTATGTAATGAGGGGTGTATTGAATCTTGGCTACTTGTAATACAAATGTCCAAACTGGTCTATAGTTGCAAAAAATCTGAGTGTCCTTTCCGATATAGTTGACAGCTTCTTGTTCTACCATGTAAATCCTCATTATATAGGCATTACTTATCTAGATTAACACTTACATTCCCTGCAGATTTGGGTGCCATCAAATCCTAGAGGTGCAGAAATGCTACCACCAGGAATTGTTGCAGCCGAGTCAGACTTCTACTTGCGCAGATTATGGGGCAAGCCTAGTGAGGTGTGTATTATATTGTTTCTTATACAAGCAAAATAGTTTTAGACTCTCCGCAATGCCTAGAATGGTACAGTGGAAACTGAAGATAATGCAGAATAGTTACAGTTTCTCGGATGTCTTGAATTAATGCGTATGGGATGATGAAATATTGGTATATGGCTGTTGCAAATAAAGCTGGAAGTGGAATCTTCTGTGTTACGCATTTGATTTGTCTAGGAATTCATATCAAAGAAAATAGTCGCTTTAGTATATGTATTCGTTGCCTATGACAAGAATTTGTTTTTTTTTTTTTTTTTTTTTTTTTTTTAGTTTATTGAATTCTCTCTAGTCCAAGTGAGGATGCAAAGTTAAATCCTTTGTTTTCTGCGGCACACAATACCTCTGATTTTGATGTTTCGTTGTTAGTCACAGTGCAAGTCTTTTGATTAAGCTGACAATTGCAGGACTTGACCATCAAACCAAGGTACCTAGTGACATTCACTGTGGGTTTGAATCAGAAAAAGAATATTGATGCAGCAGTGAAAAAGGTTTCCATCTCTCTCTCTCTCTCTCTCTCTCTCTCTCTCTCTCTCTCTCTCTTTCGCTCTCCCTCTCTCTGGTGGATGTGTGTGACTAAATATATTTCTCTCACAGTTTTCAGAGAACTTTACAATTCTCCTTTTTCATTACGATGGCCAAACAACTGAGTGGGATGACTTAGAGTGGTCTAAGCGTGCTATACATATTAGTGCTCGTAAGCAGACTAAATGGTATGAACAATTGTCAACTCCTACTTTTACTTCAATAATGAATAGTTTCTCTGGTTTTTTACTTTTAAGTATTTTGTCAAAGGTGGTATGCCAAGCGGTTTTTGCATCCTGACATTGTGGCGCCATACGACTACATATTTATCTGGGATGAAGACCTGGGAGTAGAGCATTTTAATGCAGAAGTGTGAGTTTCATTATGAAGTAATTCTTTTAGGTTGAGCTTGTTAGTCTACTAAATTAATCTCTTATGCCTTCCTTTTCAATCCAACTTCAGATACCTAAGACTAGTGAAGAAGCATGGTTTGGAGATTTCACAGCCTGGTTTGGAACCCAACAAAGGTTTAACATGGCAGATGACAAAGAGGAGGGGCGATCGTGAAGTTCATAAGTAAAATCATGGAACCTATACTGAAATATATTTATTTGTTTCGGGTTTAGTTTATGAACTATGAAGTAATCCTGTAATCCTTGTCTCGAATTGTTCCAGACAAACAGAGGAAAAACCGGGCTGGTGCACTGACCCACTTCTGCCTCCATGTGCAGCGTAAGACATTAAGAAATTGTAGAGGACATTTTAGTGCTGTTGTTTGTCTCCCCTTCTATCTGACATTTGTGTTTAATAAATTTTTCTTGATTCAGCTTTATTGAAATCATGGCTCCAGTATTTTCTCGAAGTGCCTGGCGCTGTGTGTGGCATATGATTCAGGTATTAAGGATCGCCTTTATAGCACTTGATTAAATTTGCCGTCTTGTTACTTAATTCTGTGATTGCTACACTTGGTGTTTGCAGAATGACTTGGTCCACGGCTGGGGTCTTGATTTTGCCCTGAGAAAATGTGTAGAGGTTGGTGACCCACTTCCTAACCTCCCTAACGTTTCTGTTTTGTTCTTTATTTCGTAATCTGCAGATGGCCGGATTTGTATGGAACTCCTAATTAAACACATTTTTTCTTTGCAAACAGCCTGCGCACGAGAAGATTGGCGTTGTAGATTCTCAGTGGATCGTTCATCAAACTGTTCCTTCATTGGGGAGCCAGGTAATTATCACTTTTTAGCAGCTGTCATCATCTCGTTTCCTTAATAAACATATTTTAGATATTGGTACGAAAAGCTTAGTTTTTTTTCGGCTTTCTGTAGGGTGAATCGCAAAATGGAAAGGCGCCATGGCAAGGGGTATGCAAGAACACTTATTCCAATGAGTCATTGTTTCGAATTTTTATCTTATAAACAGCAACTACTCACACAAAAGTATCTTAAAAACAACAAAAACGCGCAATTTTTTTAAAGGAAAACTAATGAAAAGGATTTAAAAACTTTGAGTTTTAACGACAAGGACAAAATAAATGATAAAGTGAATAGTACCAGGATTGACTTTTTAGGGTAAAAATGTGGTTTTTCGTTAAAATGAACAGTACCGTGAGCTTTTCGTTAAAACTCCCTTTTTTTAATGAAGTTTGCTGATATCGCTATTGTCTGTACTGATTCCAGGTAAGGGAAAGGTGTAGAAAGGAATGGACGATGTTTCAGATGCGGGTAGCAAACGCAGAAAATGCGTATTTTAAGGCTATTGGTGTAGATCCTTCAAATTCGACAGCCCATTAGGGCAAACAGCAGCGATGACAGAGGTACTGTACTCAAATCTACGAGTCAGGACCACCATCTTGATTAGAGTTCTGTAAAATCCGTTATAATTTGTGATATTCATTAATTGACCAAATCTCAGAGTTCGGGCCTTGAGTAAAAACGCCAGCGTCGATTAAATCATCCCTTAGAATTTCAGTGTTTTAGTGACAACTCGTTTGAATCGGTGTAACATATTCTTATTAGGATTCATATCATTACTCCTGTATCAGATATTGTGCTTGTTAAACATATACCAGAGACTAATAAATCGAAATTTTGAAGAGGCGATCGATTTTGCCATTGCCGGAAGCATATGAATCTTGTTTCACCTGGTTTTATGTTACTTAAAACGATGTGAACAACTCTGTTCGTATCATCGTATCACGGTCGTGTGAAAGTGCAGGAAAAATTCTTAGGAGATTATGAGTCAGTCACATGTTTCAGATGGAAGATTACTTGAATTTTTGATAAGGAATCATTGAATAACTGCACTGGATAGAGCTTACCTCCGGCACCTGGCTTTCTCTGGTGCATGTTACCTTAGCTGCGGTTAATGCCCGTCCCAGTTTTATTATCCCGACTCTATATCACGCGAGGAGAGCGATGCAGAAGGAGATAGGGAACACAGATGGAAATGTTTTTCCCGACTTGGTCACTTTCAAAAACTTGGGATTTCATATTCACATCATTAGGCCTGTTTGGTGGGCTGGATGGATTGGATCTTAGGAATATGATTGGATTGGTAGGAACATGTAAGACAAATTTGTAACCCATACAATTATAGATTAGATGTGTTGAAATGTCTCATATTGACCATATCAATGAGAAAAGAAGAGTTTAAATATCATAACCTCACTCCAACTAATACCGAGGTATTTTGTGATAAAACTCCACACCTAACAGATTGTATAGGTGGTAATTACCAAGTTGAGAACAATATCAGGGTTGTTGGAAGTGGGCCGTATGACCCATCTCTCTGATAATTCTACAAGATAACCCACTTTATTATGGATTCATAACTCATCATGTCCAGTCATGTCCATCTCACATTTTGACACAACAAATAACGGATTGAACTAAAGTCTATTTTCTTTGGTCACAACTTATCCCAACCAGCCCACCAAACATTGTTTGGTGGTCTGGATAAGATTGGGCCTTAGGGATAGGAATGGATTGGCAAAGACTTGTAAGACATGATTTGTAATCTATATATAAGGATAAGTTTGATAATCTACATTATTGTGGATTCATAACCTATCATGTCCACTGCTCATCTCACATTTTGACACAACAAATAATGGATTAAACTCAAATCCATTTTAATTAATCAGTCGTCCAGCCTATCAAATGGGCTTAATATTTAAGCCGGCGATGGATCCCGCCATTGCCGGGAAAACATGAATCATACTGTTGTGTTTGTTAGTTTAACCTAGAGCTGGATTGTTGTAGATTTGTCGACCACCTCATTTCACGTGACTTTGTGTTTCATGAGGAGCCAAGATCTGCGACGAAATTTGCTGGTATCGTGGTCATCAAAAGTGCAGGAAATTCTTAGTATCTCGCAAAAGGAGATAAAAAGTCGCACGTACCGATTTCCTCTGATTAATATCACGTATCAATTTGTATCAATGGTCGTACAAAGTGCACGAATATATTCCTAGTATAACAGGCTACATGTTTAAGATGAAATCCCTTTAAATAGGAGAAAAATTATCTAAAATTAATCAAGTGACGAGTGAGATAAAAAGAGATGACTCTAGTTCTTTATTTCTTCTTCAAAGTGGGATTTCAACCCTAAACCCTAAATTGGAGGAAACTTTGCCTACGATGGGTTTATGTAACCTCTCTTTCCATCTTAGTTGAGAGTATTGGATAATTTAAAGACCTTGCAAGTGCTTATGAGGAGTGATGCTATTCTTTGTATTGTCATAAGTTTATAGTAAAATTTTAACTTGTTTATGGTATTAGAAGAGGTTAATTCAACATTCCAGAAGTGTATTGTGTCTCTGTCTCTCCGATTAGAAATATGAAAACGGTTACATGAATCTGGTTTCTCCAAGTTAGGCACATTTCTCTAAATAGTAGGCATCTAGCAAGCATCGAAGTGAGGAACATCTCTGGATCGCCAACAATCTTTGAAAACATGTTGCAATAACGTCAAATATCCTGATATTTTTTATATTCTGGTGGTTTTCAATTCATCTTTTTGCCGAGAATCCTGCAGCTGATGAATGTGATGTCTCACTGCAACTGCACAAACAATTAGAAACATACAGTGCCAACTGCCTGTGTGGAAGCAAGCAGCCATACCTGTGGCGGTATTAATCGAACCAAGTTTTGTTTTCTGGTTTTGGGAAGATGATTTTTGAGTCACAAAAAGGTGGACCACTTGCTTGTTCCTAGAGAGAGAAAGCTAGATATCAATCACTCAGTCATCAGAATCACACCATTACTATTTATTACGTTACATGTGCATCAAACTTATCATAAATACCGACACAACCCTCGCTTTTCAGAGTGATTATCACCTCATCGAGCTCTGTTATACGTAGTAGGATTATCTCATCTCCCAAATTTTCTTTCTTTCTGTCACTTTCTCTCAAACTTTCATCTTTGTCTTTTATTTTTTTAATTTTAAAAATTTTAATATATAAAGAAATCAATAAAAGATATAGATGTGACTTAGCTGTTCAAATAGAAAGGAACTGACGGGATGGATAATTAGAAGAGAGAGAATCCTATAGGAGAGTTGTCGGACAAGGCGCAACGAGATCTTCCTAATTCCATATCATTATATAAATATTTTTCTTTAATAGTAAAATTAGAAAAAATTTCAATCTAATCTACTAACAATCTCTAAAATAGTAAAAACTTGAGGACATTATATTAGATTTAGGAAAATCCTTTTCCTTTTATTTTGTTAGAAAACAATGAATTAGACTTGAAAATAAACTATACGAAAAATAAAGTATTTAAAACTAACAAAAAAATTAGCGTAAAAACGAGTGAAGTTATATTGTAGGATTCATGCAAGCGATATTTTTTTAATATGATAATTTTGTTGTTGTACATACGTAACATAAAAGATATGAGAAAACATGCGGCTTGAATCAGTTTGACTGAATGCACATGCCTAGTTTGCATTGCCTATGAGCTGGCTTTGCGTGCTACCGCCATATTATTTCAGCTCCTCCTCCGGGAATCAAGAAACTTCCAGTTCTCACACACACACACAAGAACTGAAAGGTCTCCAAATCTGCCACGGCGCACAAGACACCACCACCTTATTGGCTCTCACAGAACCTCCCGCCGACTCGTTGCTACGTCAAATTTACCCTTTTTGTGCCAGTGAAAATGTCAGTTCTCTCTTCCCCTTGCTGTTTTCACCCTTGTATATCAACCAAGTCACTGTCTCTCCCAAAACCCTACACGTGTCGCCACGTTTGCATCCGTGGCCACCGAACCGTGGTTAAAACTGAACACACCCCCATCTAACCACGGTTAACAATGTTAAGTGCCCATGTGTATTTATCAACAGCAAAGCCCAACCTAAAACGTAAGCCCATGGTTAAAACCATTCCCAGCTTTTAGTTTTTGGCTTTTGGCTTCTGGCTTCTGTGTTCTCTCTTCCTCTCTTAAGAAAATAGCAGAAGCACTGTCTCAAATGGGGCTCTCGAATTTCCCAAGTGCAGCAGAGGGCGTGCTGCCATTGCTAGTAATGAACACAGTTTTTTCCGTGGCTCTGCTAAAAAACATGGCAAGATCTGTGCTTCAAGTGATGCGTGCCAATATCAATTCCCACACTTTCGACGAGAACTCAGATGGGTGTCCTGAGGAAATTTCTAGAGAGAGAAGAATCTCCATAACACAGTTCAAATCTTTCTGCAGAAACGGGGGAAAAACACAGTGCTGTGTCTGTCTCTGTGGGTTCGAAGCAGAGCAAGAAGTGAGTGAGTTGTCCTGCAAGCACTTCTTCCACAAAGGTTGTCTGGAAAAGTGGTTCGACCACAACCACCGTACAACTTGCCCTCTTTGCCGCTCCATTGACTGAAAAGATGAGGGTTTTTTGGTTTTTGAGGTTTGTGTGTTATGGAGTTTTGGGTTCATCAGCTGTACTTTTTTTTTTTTTGCTTATATTATCTTGTTATTTTTAGCACAAATTAGAGAAAGTGTTCGCCTTTTGGTTTATTTGTGTGTGCGTCGAAGTAACAAGAGGATTAAAAGATAAAAAATAAAGGAAGGAATTGGAGCATCCATTTTTTTAGGGTTTTGGTTTAGGGATACTTTGGATGTGGTTCCTAATCCTTAATATTCCTTAATTAAAACTTTAATAATAATTAAAGTTTGATCAAGATCCCTTGACTTTGTACACCTCATTATATTACTATTAATATTTATATTTTTATAGTTTTGACATTAATTGTTTGATATTTTATTAGATTTATAATCCTATAAATTTTAAATCCCTCATTATAATAGTATTAGAAACGGTTACAATAAAAAAATTCAAACATTTTGATTGAATAAATGGATAAAAACTATGTAAAAATAAGAAATAATAAATGGCAACACAATGTATCCATAGTGTTAAAAAAATTGGTACATTTCACATATAACAAAGTGGTACATTAATAAAGAAGAATGGGTACATTATAAATAAATTAGGGTACATATAAAAGATTAAAAATTATGAGTACAAATGAATTTTTAAAAATATAGGCGCTAAAAGAAATTAATACATGGATATAAAATAAAACTAAAAAGAAAATACTACAAATTAAAAAAAAAAAAATTGCAAATTAAAAGTGGGTACAAACTAAAAATATAAATATATGATACAAAGTTTAGGCATAAAACATAAATATATCATATGTAATTTTTCTATCATTGATTAAATATACAATGTCACGTGAAGGTATATACATGGGTACAAACATAAATAAAACTTTAAAAAATATGGGCACAATAAGAAACTAATATATGGGTGCAAATTAAAAATGAAAAGAAAATTGGTACAAATTAAAAAAATATTTGCAAATTAAAATTGTGACATCCCACATCGCCCAGGGGGTGATCCTTAAATGTATATTCACATCCTTACCTAGCACGAGGCCTTTTGGGAGCTCACTGGCTTCGGGTTCCGTAGGAACTCCGAAGTTAAGCGAGAAGGGGGCTAGAGCAATCCCATGATGGGTGACCCACTGGGAAGTTGCTCGTGAGTTCCCAAAAACAAAACCGTGAGGGAATGGTAAGCCCAAAGCGGACAATATCGTGCTACGGTAGTGGAGTTGGGCCCGGGAAGTGGTCCCGCCCGGGTCGGGATGTGACAATTTGGTATCAGAGCTTAGGTTTGGCAGTCCTGTGTCCTTGTGAGTATTCTAATAACTTTGGTGTCTTCTGTCAGAACTATGCCGCCACGTCGGGAACCCCGTCGCTCTTCCGAGCCTATTTTCCCCGATATTACTCAGTTGGGGGAAGCTTTTGCTACAGCCCTTCAGGCAGTGATGCGCCCTCCCCAGAGGACTCCTCTGGAGACTATGTACAACTTGAAGCTGGATAAGTTTAAGGGCAGTGAGGGACCCGAGAGTGCAGAGCGCTGGCTAGAACACATAGAGAAGACTTTCCGGGTGCTACATAATCAGGGGAACTTGCCTATGGAGAGGTGGGTCGAGACGACCGCTTGGTTTCTAGATACGGAGTCGGCAGCTTGGTGGGAGCAGGAGCTCCGTAGGTTGACTCCGGATCAGAGGATTGATTGGAACGTGTTTACGGGGTTGTTTAGGAGAAGATATGTACCCCCTGAGTACATTGACCGCAAGAAACAGGAGTTTTCCGAACTGAAACAGCGGAAGATGTCAGCGAATGAGTACTACCGTAAGTTTACGGACTTGTCCCGTTATCACCCTGATGTCGCTGGTAATCCGGCGGAGATGCTCCGTCTTTTCCGTCTGGGCACCAGGAAGAAGTGGCGTTCTATGGCGTCTACGGTCCACAGCGAGACTTATCGGGACTTCTATGAGATACTGTTGAGGATCGAGGATTCTGAGAATATGTCGAGCGATACGGATGAAGAGAAGGACGGCAACCAGAAGAAAGATGACAAAGGCAAAGGTCAGGCATCGCTCGGGCCCCGACAGACTCAGAACTTCAAGAGAGGTGGAGCTAGTTCTAGTTCTTCGAGTGGTGGCTTCAGTGCCACTGGGCAGGGTCGTGGAGGTAGATTTTCTGGTGGCGCTAGAGGCCAGAGGCAGGGCGATGGTGGGCGAGGCAGAGCCCCTATTTGCCGCAGGTGTAACAACCGACATTTCGGTGAGTGTAGACGTGGTAGCAACGGTTGTTTCACATGTGGACAGGTGGGACATAGAGCGGCAAATTGTCCCCAGGGTCAGCAGCAGCAGAAACCACAGCAGACCTTTATGCCACCGCCTGCACCACTCCAGCAGATCCAGGGTCCTAGTAGTTACGGCCAGACGGGTCGAGGTGGTGCTTACCACTATCAGGGTGATGCTGTCCCTTATGCTCCGGGGCAGTATCAGTACCCTCAGGATCCCTATTCCCAGGGTGGCTATCCCCAGTATTCGGGCGGCTATATGCCGTATCCTCCAGCCCCAGCGGGTGGTTCACAATGGTATCAGGGAGGACAGTATCAGCAGGGGGAGATTGCCACTAGCAGTGCAGGATCTTCGAGACAGTCAGGCCAGCCCAGTCAGGGGCGTGGTGCTCAGGGACGCGGTGTTCAGGCGAGCCGAGGCCGCGGTGGGCGTCAGCAGGGACAGGGGCGTCTTCACAATATTTCTCTGCAGGACGCCCAGAACAACCCAGACTTGATTATGGGTACGTTGAACATTCTTGGTTGTTTTGCTAGAGTCTTAATTGATTGTGGAGCTACACATTCCGTAATTTCTCATACATTTGCTCAAGCGACGCAACCTCGCCCCACACCCCTAGGGTATGATTTAGAGTTTGTTATGCCTAGGGGAGAGAGTTGCGTTGTAGATTGTGTGTACCCGGGGTGTCCAGTGATCGTAGAGGGTGTTGCTTTGTCAGCCGATCTTATCCCGTTAGATATTGTGGACTTTGATGTGATTCTGGGCACGGACTGGTTGCACTTCTATCGTGCCAACATTGACTGTTACGGGAAAGTAGTTACGTTTCACCGACCTGGACTACCTGTGGTTACTTTCGTGGGTGAGCAGAGTGGGGTGAGATATGGCGTTATTTCGGCGCTACGAGCGAAAAAGTTGTTAACTAAGGGTTGTCAGGGGTATCTGGCTCATGTGGTGCTGGATGAGGTTGTTACTAGCAGAATAGAGGATGTGAAAGTGGTCAGACACTTCCCTGATGTATTTCCCGAGGATTTACCTGGGTTACCCCCAGATCGAGACGTAGAGTTCACCATTGAGTTGATTCCAGGTACAAATCCTATTTCTTTAACTCCTTATCGTATGGCTCCTGCGGAGTTAAGGGAATTGAAAGTTCAGCTGCAAGAGTTAGTAGATAAGGGATTTATCCAGCCTAGTACTTCGCCTTGGGGTGCTCCAGTGTTGTTTGTGAGAAAGAAGGATGGAACTTTGAGACTGTGCATCGACTACAGGCAACTCAATCGGGTGACGATTAAAAACCGTTATCCATTGCCTCGTATCGATGATTTGTTTGATCAGCTGAGAGGTGCTTGTGTGTTCTCTAAAATAGACTTGAGGTCTGGTTACTATCAGCTGAAGATCAGTAGGGATGATGTCCCTAAGACGGCGTTCAGGACTCGTTACGGTCATTACGAGTTTCTGGTTATGCCATTTGGATTGACGAATGCACCAGCCGCCTTTATGGATTTGATGAACCGAGTATTCCAGCCTTACTTGGATAGATTTGTCATTGTCTTCATCGACGATATTCTGGTGTATTCTAAGTCGAAATCGGAGCATGTTCGACATCTTACTTTGGTGTTGAAAAGGTTGAGGGAACACCAGTTATATGCTAAGTTTAGCAAGTGCCAGTTCTGGTTAGACCAAGTTGCGTTCTTGGGGCACGTCATTTCTGCTCAGGGTATTTTGGTTGACCCTCAGAAGGTTGCAGCGGTAGAGAGTTGGGAGCAACCGCGAACCGTCACCGAAGTGAGAAGTTTCCTTGGTTTGGCAGGGTATTATCGGAGATTCGTTAAGGATTTTTCGGTGATTGCCTTACCACTGACGAGGTTAACGAGGAAGGATGTTAAATTTGAGTGGGATGATAAGTGTGAGCAGAGTTTCCAACGGTTGAAGCATTGTCTCACTCATGCACCTGTTTTGGCACTCCCAGACGATAGTGGTGATTTCGAGGTTTATAGCGATGCTTCCTTGAATGGTCTGGGATGTGTATTGATGCAGCATGGTAGGGTGATTGCTTATGCTTCGCGGCAGTTGAAACCCCATGAGATGAATTACCCTACACATGATTTGGAGTTGGCTGCTATCATTTTTGCGTTGAAGTTGTGGAGGCACTATCTTTACGGAGAAAAGTGCAGGATCTTTACGGATCACAAGAGTCTCCAGTATCTCTTTACTCAGAAGGAACTCAATCTTCGTCAGCGGAGGTGGTTGGAGTTGCTCAGCGATTACGATTGCACGATTGATTATCATCCTGGTCGTGCGAACGTAGTGGCTGATGCACTTAGCAGGAAGTCACAGGGCCGTATTAATGCGTTGTACGCTAGTCGTGCTCCTCTTTTGGTGGACTTGCGTACTACGGGGGTAAGGCTAGAAGCCGAAGATCGAGATGTGGCATTACTTGCTAATTTCCAAGTTAGGCCGATACTTGTTGATCGGGTGCTTGAAGCCCAAGTAACTGACCAGGAGACTCAAGAACTTATTCAAGCTCGAGAGCAAGGAAGGAGGCGGGACCTCAGAGTTCGGGATTCGGATGGCATGTTGATGCTAGAAGGTAGAATGTTTGTGCCTAAGAGTGTGGAGTTGAAGAAAGAAATTCTCGATGAAGCACATATCTCGGCTTATGCCATGCACCCAGGAGCTACTAAAATGTATCATACCGTTCGACCGTTTTATTATTGGCCGGGTATGAAGAGGGAGATAGCCGAGTATGTGAGCAGGTGTGCTGTTTGTCAACAAGTTAAAGCAGAAAGGAAGAAGCCGTTTGGGTTGTTGCAGCCGCTTCCCGTCCCAGAGTGGAAATGGGAAAATATCACCATGGATTTTGTGTACAAGCTCCCACGTACACATAATGGCTTTGACGGCATTTGGGTGATCGTCGATCGACTCACTAAGTCGGCTCATTTTATTCCTGTGAGAGAGAAGTATTCTCTGAGCCGTTTAGCGGAGTTATTCATTTCGAAGGTTGTAAAGTACCACGGTGTCCCAGTGAGTATTGTTTCGGATCGAGATCCACGATTTACGTCGAAGTTTTGGGTAGCTTTCCAGGAAGCTTTGGGCACGAGGTTACTTTACAGCACGGCATATCATCCACAGACCGACGGGCAGTCAGAGAGAACTATTCAGACCTTGGAGGATATGCTGCGAGCTTCGGTGTTGCAGTTTGGTGACGCTTGGCACCAAAGATTGGATTTGATGGAATTTGCTTACAACAACAGTTTTCATTCGAGCATTGGCATGGCGCCATTTGAGGCCTTGTATGGCAGAGCTTGTCGCACACCGTTATGTTGGTCAGAGGTTGGAGAAAGAGTTTTAGTGGGTCCAGAGATTGTCGAGGAGACTACTCAGAACGTTCAGGTGATTAAGTCTAACCTGAAAGCAGCTCAGGACAGGCAGAAGAGTCTAGCGGATCGGCATGCTACGGACAGAACATATGAGGTCGGAGATTGGGTATTTCTGAAGCTTTCACCGTGGAGAGGTGTTGTGCGGTTCGGAAAGAAAGGGAAGTTGAGTCCCAGGTACATCGGACCATACGTGGTCACCGAACGAGTTGGTGAGGTAGCTTACAGGTTGGAGTTGCCTCCGGAGTTGGCTAGAGTGCATAATGTTTTTCACGTGTCTATGCTCCGACACTATGTTGCTGATCCATCTCACGTGATACCTCCTCAACCGCTTGAGATTAACCCAGATCTGACGTATGATGAGGAACCGGTGACGATCATTGATTGGAAAGAGAAGGTTTTGAGGAACAAGACAGTGAATTTAGTGAAGGTTTTGTGGAGGAACCATTCAGTTGAGGAAGCTACGTGGGAGACAGAAGATCGGATGAGGGATTTGTACCCTCGATTGTTCTTTGACTGCTAGGGGGTTGATGCGTTGTTGTTTTGAATTTCGGGACGAAATTCTATTAAGGTGGGAAGGTTGTGACATCCCGTCCCGGGATTATTAAACGCACGTGTGAAATTACAATTTTGCCCCTAGTTCGATTTTGTCACGTTGTGGGTTGTTTTGTGTGTTGGGGTATGTGTTTGGAACCTTACACACTCCCACACACACACACACTGACACTGCTCTCTCTCCCTCTGTCTTCTCCCTGTCTCCCTCTCCCCCGAGCTCCCTTTTGCCACTGTACATGTACGGACACACACCAAGAACCATTATCCCGTAGCAGATCGAGGAAACCAAGGGTGGATTTGTGATCGTGAGGTCGAGGGGAGCACGAATATACCCTTTTCAGGTAAGAACATCGATGTTTTCACGTCGATTTCTTAAACTCCGTTTTGGGTACTGTTCATGCAAAGCTTGTACATTAAGTTTTTGGGTTTTCTGAGCTCGTGGTTGTGTTTGTGAGGTTCCCAGGAGCGTCGGAGTAGCTCGTTGGACGACTTTGGACGTCGGGAGGGCCTGGTTCGAGGTTGGCCGAGCTTGGAGTTTTTGGACAGGTATAATCTCGTGGTTTTAGCCCTTAAAACTTGTTGGGACATGTTCTACTAGCTTAGGGCTTTAATTTGGTGCAAGAAACGTGGAAAAAGGTGGAGAAACGAGAGAGTTATAGCGATTTGCAGGTTTTCCGGCGACGGTGCCGGCGACGGCGACGGCGCCGGCGTCGGGGGCTGGCCGGAGAAGAAGCAGGAATATTCCGTTAAGTTTAACGGAATATTCCTGACGGCAGGGGTTAAGTCTAACGGAATATTCCGTTAGTTGACGGAATATTCCTGACGGCGTCAACTGACGCCGTCAGTGTGCTGTGCACGTGGCCGCGCGTGGGGGCGCGTAGGTCCGTGCCTGTGCTGGCGCGTGGGGGCGCGTGCGGGGTCCAAAATTTTTTCTAAAAATATGGTTGTGACCCTGAGGTTGTGTAGAGCACGTTGGTATATTCATTTGTCCATTTTGAGCAATGTATGAGAAGTTATTACGAGAAACGGGTTATGTGCTTTAAAGTTAACGTTTTTATAGTTGTTTCGCATTTAGGTGACACGTACCCAGAGGACGAGCGTGCACACGCGAGACAGGGGGGCTACGACCCTTCTACATACCAGTGAGTGGGCTTTTGTTTTCCGTATATACCTATATACATTTATATTCCCAGAAATTGATTTAAAAGGGTTATTTGCCTTATGCCATGTATGTTATTATTAACGTTTATGCATCATCACATTCATTAGTAGTAGCATGCATATACATATTTATATGTGGGTGCTGTGGAGGCATAGGTAAGTGCCAGGTAAGCGTTATTTAACGATTGCATTAAATAGTGGATAGAGATGCTTAGAGAGCTCATAACCTGTACCCCCGTGTTAGTGCTCCCGCCCTGAGCAGGGCACAGGCCTTCACGTGATGTTCACCTCCCGCACCTTAGGCTCAGCTTGGATCCAAGCTAGGTGCACAGGCCTGTCGTACAGACCACATTAGGTGGTTCCGACTTGTAGGTGACCCGCGATTATTCGCCCAGGCTTCACGTGATCGTAGCACTTATTTACACCCAGTCCTATCGTACAGACCACTTTAGGTGGTTCCGACTCGTGGGCAGGTTTAGATATTGAGATTGAGATTTGAGCTCTAGATGTAGCCGTACAGGTCACGTAGGTGACTCCGGCTGCCTGATTACATGATATTGATTATGATTATACCTGGGCACTTGCATATCACTTTGAGATTTTGGCATGGCATATCTTGAGCATGATTGGTATACCCTTGAGCATGTTTTGCATGTTTACACATACGTACATATGTTTATTTTCTGGGAAGTATACAGGTTTTACGGCGAGGGGTTAGAAAGTATTTTATGAAATGGTTTTCAAAGAGCTTTGTTTTTGCCCACTCACGTTTTTGTTTTGCGCCCCTCCAGGTTCTAGTTGCTTAGCCGTTGCGGTGGTTTCCCTTGAGAGCTTTTCGGCGTTCTGACAGACACTCCCCATTGTAGGGTCGCCTTCGGGCGTACTACTGTTGTTGTTTTATTTGGACTGCTATAGACCTGCTCTGAATTTGTATCGCACTAACTAGCACTCATTCTAGTACTTGCTTGCTAGTTTTTAATTATTCGTACTTTCATATTACTACTTTAGCTTCCGCACGTGCACATGGCTACGTCACCTTTGTGTGACGGCCAGCACGCTCCGATCTCGGTCGGGGTGTGTCAGTTTGGTATCAGAGCCTAACCCTGGCAGTGGTGTGTCGACGAGGACGTCGGGCCCCTAAGGGGGGTGGATTGTGACATCCCACATCGCCCAGGGGGTGATCCTTAAATGTATATTCACATCCTTACCTAGCACGAGGCCTTTTGGGAGCTCACTGGCTTCGGGTTCCGTAGGAACTCCGAAGTTAAGCGAGAAGGGGGCTAGAGCAATCCCATGATGGGTGACCCACTGGGAAGTTGCTCGTGAGTTCCCAAAAACAAAACCGTGAGGGAATGGTAAGCCCAAAGCGGACAATATCGTGCTACGGTAGTGGAGTTGGGCCCGGGAAGTGGTCCCGCCCGGGTCGGGATGTGACAAAAAATAGGTACAAACTAAAAATAAAAATATATGATAAAAAATTTAGCCATAAATATAAATATACTAATTGTAACATTTTTAACACTAAAAGAATATATTTAAAAATAAAAATATTTTATTATTTAAATAATTAATGATGTTATTAATACCCAAGGACCCTTGATCAAAAATTCAAAATGAATAGGATTTTAATCAATGAAGTAACAAAAATAAGGATGTGAACCTAATTTTCCCTTTGGTTTATCTATTGACGTGTGTGTTCTTTTCTGCAACTAAATCTTCATCTGGAGGGGGCAGAAAAAGGTATGGGACTTGGGGATTGGTAATTGGATAAAATGTAGGGCTTCTTTTATCGTATTCTTAATACGGTGCGGTGCACTCAAAGATTGCAACATATTAAAAGTGGCTCGGTACATTATATGTGGTTGTACAAGTTATACATTTAAAAAAAAAAAAAAAAACATTTTTCACATACATTATAACATTTGTTATATTAAATCGTGTTTTTAATAAACTACAAAACTTATCGATAACGTGGGTCTAAAGTATTTACTACCACATAAAAAAAAAAAAAAGTGGGTGTAAGTGGGTGTTAACATGTCTTCAAGAATTCGGCATGTCTAATTTAGAGCATTTTCAAGAGAAATTTCAAAATTTCTGTTAAACTCGTAAGTGAAGAGTCTCAAAACAAACTATTTCAACCAATCAATTTAACTTTTAATATTCAACAACACCACTTACTTTTAATATTCAACAACACCATTTACGTAATAATTCAATTATCAATTTTCATATCAATTAGTTTACCAAATTTAGTCTCCTGACATCACTCTTTTCAAAACAACCTTCTCTCTTTTCCTTTTTTTTCTTGCTCAATGGTCCACTATTGAGTTTTATTATTTTTTCAATATTTACCAAGTAAATAGTTGATATTTAAATTTAAAGAATGACTATTCATTTTGTTATAATAAAGATTTTTCTACAATATTTTTTAGAGTCGATTTTTTTTTTTTTAATTTGACTATTTAAAGTATAAGTTTGGTTGTTCGACAATATCCTCTTGAGGTGGTCTCTGAGCCATTTGAAAAAGAGACATGTTTTTCCTTTTTCTCTTGAGAAAAGTAAGTTCTTTTATAAAAAATAATATTTGATGCCTTTCCTTTTTGCTTTTTTCGGTTTAGTAACTTCTATTTTTATTTATTTAGTTTTTTCTTGAGAACTTTTAGTTCAGAGTAATTATCTTCTAAACTTCTTTTGGATTTTTTCTACTATAAATCTATTTATACTGTACTAACTAAACCATAGAATGACACATGCTTACTTATCGAGTATAGAAATCAAAACTATTTTGATTCTTGAGTTTTTTATGCTTATTAAAAAAATTATTTGACATTTTGTGTTGGTTAATGCATATGTAATTCAAATATTTAAAAATTATTAGGAATCAGATCAATTAGAAGAAAATTGATCTGATTTTCTTTACTTCTTTATTTTAAAGATTTATGTGATTTTCTCATTGAAATACGTACAAGAACTCAGAAATCAGATTAATTAAGAGAAGATTGATCCAATTCTTTTTCTTACTTTCCTTATTTCTATGTTTTATGATTCCTCATTTCTCTTATTTCTCTTAAATAAATATAACTCTGAATTTTAAGTGGCTCAAATGTCACATCCGAACCCGCCGTTACCAAGATATTGTCCGCTTTGGCATTCCCTGGCCCGAAGGCAGGGCTACCGCACGGTTTTGTTCCTGTGGACCGGTACTCAGCCGAAGCCAGCGCCTGCCACCCCTCCGGGTCTGTCCACAAAACGCGTCTTGGTAACCAACAAGGTTGCGAATGGATATATAAGGCCAGGACTCGACCCTCGTGTGGCCGATGTGGGATAGGTTTACCAAGCCTATCCACCCCCCTTAAGGAGCCCGACGTCCCCGTCGGCACACCACCAGCACGAGTCCGGCTCTGATACCAAATTGTCACATCCGAACCCGCCGTTACCAAGATATTGTCCGCTTTGGCATTCCCTGGCCCGAAGGCAGGGCTACCGCACGGTTTTGTTCCTGTGGACCGGTACTCAGCCGAAGCCAGCGCCTGCCACCCCTCCGGGTCTGTCCACAAAACGCGTCCTGACCTTATATATCCATTCTCAACCTTGTTGGTTACCAAGACGCGTTTTGTGGACAGACCCGGAGGGGTGGCAGGCGCTGGCTTCGGTTGAGTACCGGTCCATAGGAACAAAACCGTGCGGTAGCCCTGCCTTCGGGCCAGGGAATGCCAAAGCGGACAATATCTTGGTAACGGCGGGTTCGGATGTGACAATTTGGTATCAGAGCCGGACTCGTGCTGGTGGTGTGCCGACGGGGACGTCGGGCTCCTTAAGGGGGGTGGATAGGCTTGGTAAACCTATCCCACATCGGCCACACGAGGGTCGAGTCCTGGCCTTATATATCCATTCGCAACCTTGTTGGTTACCAATACGCGTTTTGTGGACAGACCCGGAGGGGTGGCAGGCGCTGGCTTCGGCTGAGTACCGGTCCACAGGAACAAAACCGTGCGGTACCCCTGCCTTCGGGCCAGGGAATGCCAAAGCGGACAATATCTTGGTAACGGCGGGTTCGGATGTGACATCAAATATGTTAAATACATTTGTTGATTCTCTTGAATTTTTCAACCGAACGCATATCTTGTCATTAAATTAACAATGTCACGCGTACTCACTAGAATTTTGCCATTCAACTCAGAATGAGTAATGTTATTCATACCAAGTTTTTGTATCACATTTTCATACCATCTTAGGTGACATTTGATGTGGACATTCACATCATTTGAATTAATCAGATTTTTAAATTTAGTTCATTATTTAATAAACTAACAATTAAGAAAAACTAGTTAATTAAATAATAATTGTGATATACGAGGAGTCTTTCTCCTTCATTTTCTTGGGTTTTGCAAATTTTTTAAATGATGTGGCTGTCCACATTAGATGTCACCTAAGATGATATAGAAATATAGTATAAAAACATAGTATGAATAACATTACTATTTAAGAATTGAAACTCGAGTAGATAAAAATCAGCAACCTTGGGGTGGTATCACATCACATACCAAAAAGGCAACGTTTATTAGGTATGGAGGAAGAACACTTTCGAATTAGATTCTGATCTGAACTGCATCTACTAATTAATTTGAATGGTTGGCCTTGGTTTCTAAATTATGGACCAAGTTCAAACTTTATATATATTTTCATAGATATTTGTTCTGTGACTTATGTCGCATAAACTTGGAACTTGCACCAGAAAAAGAAAAGCATCTTCGAACCTCAAAAAATGCACAATATACAAAAGGAATAAATATGCTAGGGTTGGAACTAGGGATGGATCAGAAAGTTAGGTCTGCACTATGATGATTCGCTTTTGCTCTGCCAAATTCTTATTTTTACAAAATATTATGTTGTTGGATCGATAATTTAGATTCGGAATTTGACATAACATAAACTTATTCATATTGCAGTTAGTTAAAATAAATAAAAAATTAGAAATGGATGGAAAGAGGAAGAGGAACAAGACCATAACACAGATCAGTACAAACTTAAAGCTGTAATTTCATCTATAAGAAATCATCAGCAGTACATACCAAATATGAGGTACAAATTTCAAAAGCAATCTGATCGCTTTTACATTATTTATTTGGTAACTTATAAAGGACTATATATAATAATTAACCTTGGATATAAACAAGGGGGTTTGAGCCTAATCATTTATCATGCTTTGCTGGTTCACGAGGAATTTCTTGTGCTCAAACTTAATGAACTCCTCAGCTTCCTCGTCGACATCCTCCATCTGGTCACGAGCCACATAATGTGTCACGGGTGCCCTCCTCGTTGTCCTTGGTGCTTCAGCAACACGATCCACATACTCATCGCTGAACTTCACATGGTGTTTTGGTATATGTTGGGTATGAGTGGTGAACCTATTAGGCATAGGATCTGATAACAGTATACCAAGCTTAACAGTTTGTGATCATGTGGTTGTAATTGTAATAGGTGTAATCATCTTGTAATCCTTGTAATAGCTTAAAGAGTAAGCAACCTTGCTAGATATATACCTTTGATAACTGCCATTGTAATTAGTTAAGAAAAAAATTGTTAATGAAAAACACCTTTCTTCTTCTGCAAGAATACAATTTTTCATCTTTGCTGTTACATTTACATGGTATCATTCGCCGGAAGAGCTTGGTGCTTGACGGTTTATTGATCTTGGTTCCTCTACTTTTGCTCTGCTTTTCAATTTAGGGTTTCTAATTACCCTATTCTTCTCTTTTTTCTCAGTGCTCCTAATCTTGCACACAAGGTGTTTGTTCTTACACCTGAAAGAATCTTTCTCCAGAATCTTGATTGGTATTCGATTATGGTTACTGCAGTGCAATTGCAGATTCTTCAATCACCTATTACTTCTTTAATTTCATCAATTTCGTCCTATGTCTCTATGAAACTTGATGAATCTAACTACCCCAAGTGGCATTTTCAGATGGAGCTTCTTCTGGAAGGACATGGTATTATGGGTTTTATGGATGGTACAAACCCTTGTCCTCCGAGATTTGATACTCAGCATTCGAGTGATTCTATTGTGTCTTCCAGTGATTCTACTCCGAGAATTGACAGTGATGCTTTCAAGATTTGGAAGATGCATGATCGCGCTCTCATGCAACTCATTACTGCCACATTATCTCTTTCTGCAATTTCTTGTGCTATAGGTAGCACCAATGCTTAAGATTTATGGGTTCGTCTTAAGGAACAATTCTTAATTGTCACTTAAGCCACAATTTTTCAAATGAAATTTGAGTTGCAGAACATCAAGAAAGGTACATCTTCCATTTCTTTGTATCTTCAACGAATTAAAGAAGGTCGTGATTACTTGGCTGCTGCTGGAGTTTTATTTGATGATGATGACATTGTGATCTTGACTCTTAATGGTTTGTCCTCTGAATATAATACACTGAGAACTATTATTAGGGGTAGGGAGAATGTTATCTCTATGAAGGATCTTCTCTCACAGTTGCTTGCTAAAGAAGCAATGATTGCTAATGTTCATGTCCCACATTTTCTCTCTGCAATGGTAGCTAGCAATCTCTCCAGTTCATCTAAGTCTTCTCACTTTGAAGATAATCAGCATTATGAGAGTTCCTTTAAAAATGGTAATTTCTCAAATGGAGGTTCATATGGTTCTCAAGGAGGTTTTTATCAGTCTAATGGATTTGGTTATAAGTCAAATTACAACAAAAACAAGGGTAAAGGCAAGCATTACTATAGTTCTCAATCTCAATTTGGTAATGCAAAGTCTGGTAACTTCAATAACAATGCTCCTAGTATTCTTGGTACATCTCCACCAAGATCACAAGGGTTTTTCCAGTCTCCATGTCAAATATGTGGTAAAAATGGACATCTAGCAGTTACCTACGGATTCAGAAATATAGAGAATCCTGTTACAGAAGGCTGTAACATCTGTGGGAAGAGGAATCATGGTGCCCCAGTCAAAAATGCAAACATTCAATCTCAGCAAGTGTCAGCCATGCATGTTGCTGCTCCATCAACTATTCCAAGTGCTCATCCTCAACAGATGTGGCTTACTGATTCTAGGGCAACATCTCATATAACTGCTCATCTTAATAACTTGTCACCAGCCTCTCCATTTCCTTATAATGAAACAATTCAAACAGCTACTAGTGGTGCATGTTTATCAATCTTTCACATTGGTTCCTCCATGCTCCATACACCTCTTAAACCACTGCGACTTAATTCAGTTCTATATGTCCTTAGATTAAGTTAGAATCTTTTATTTGTGCATAGACAATGCTTGGATAATAATTGATGGTTAATATATGATGCTTTCTGTTTTTGGATCCAGGACAAAGCCAGATGGAGAATACTATTCAAGGGACTTTGCAGTAATGGATTATATCATATTCCTCTCCCAACCTCACATCATTCTTCACCATCCAAAGTACAAACTGCTTTTCTTGGACAACAAGTATCTTCTAGTCTATGACATAGTAGATTAGGCCACCCATCCAATTCTATAGTTTCTATAATGTTAAGAAAGTGCAATGTCTCTATTATACTTAATGATAAGTCTGTGATGTGTCATACATGTATAGAGGGAAAATTTTGTAAATTGCCATTTGTTCCTTCTGTCTCTAAGTTTCTGCATCCTTTGGATATTGTTCACAATGATATAGGGGTCTTTCTCCATGTAATTCTGTAGAGGGTTTTAAATGCTATGTGACATTCATTGATGAATGTATTAGATGTTGTTGGATCTTTTTGTTCAACTTTCATTGCCTTTTACAACTTTGTGTTGAATCATTTTGCCATTTCTGTTAAAACATTACAAAGTGATGGAGGAGGTGAATATATTAGCAAGCCATTTCAACAGTTTCTTTTGAATAAGGGTATTAAACACCAACTATCATGTCCATATACCCTTGAAAAAAATGGCTTAGCTGAAAGGAAGTATAGACACATTGTTGAAATAACTATAACCCTCTTACAAACTGCCTCATTGCCTCCAAAGTTTTGGTCCTTTGCTTGTCAAGTTCTGTCTACCTCATCAACAAAATGCCAACACCAACACTAAATAACAAATCACCATTTGAATTGTTATTTAAACACATTCCAAACATCAGTTATCTTAGGATCTTTGGTTGTTCTTGTTTCCCACTGTTAAAACCCTATAATAGCACCAAGTTACAACCTAAAACCACAAAATATGTCTTTTTAGGCTACACTTCTAGATACAAAGGCTACATATGCTATGAGGTGAATTAACAAAAGGTTTATATATCTAGGCATGTCATCTTTGATGAGAGTGAATTTCCCTATGCCATGTTGTCTTCCAAACACTTACCTCAGTCTTCTTCTGGTTCTTTAAATATATCTTCTTGTGCTCTCATGCCATCCGTTACATATGACAATCATGTTGTTCCCATATCATCTGCATCTACTATGCATGTCCTTGTGTCACTTACTATACCACCATCCCCACATAGACCTATAAACCCAGTTCCTGAATCCATTACTGACCATCAACACAATATGTTTCTTCTACTTTCCCTGTGTCTACAGACTTATCCTTTAGATCTAACTCCCATGACAACACTGAGATATCTTCTGAGTTTCAACCTGAGAGTTTACAAGTTATTCTCCCTATACCACTTATGAATACACATGTTATGCATACAAGATCTAACAGTGGTATCTTCAAGCCCAAAGTATTTCTCTCAGCAGTTGCAGATGAGAAATCAGTTAATTTAACTCAGGTGGAACCATTAACATACAAGTCAGCTTTTAAACCCTTAGTGTGGTGTGCATCTATGGAAGAAGAACTCTCAGCTTTGCATTCTCAGGGCACTTGGTCTTTGGCTCATCTTCTTGCAAATAAGAACTTGGTAGGGTGCAAGTGGGTCTTCCAAATCACTTATAGTGCCATTGGTTTATTTCTCCCACAATCCAAGTATGTTACAGATTTGCACCTCAAGACTGATATGGTTATCTCCAAACCATGTCACACACCCTGTCTACCTTATAATAGGTTACTTAAGGATGATGGTAAACTTTTTCATAATCCAGCATTGTATAGAAATGTGGTGGGTGCTTTGCAATATCTTACTTTTACAAGACCTGATATTGCTTTCTCAGTATATCAGGTATGTCAGTTTATGCACTATCACATGGAATCCCATTTTATAGCTGTGAAGAGAATTCTCAGATATTTGAAAGGTACAGTGGACTATAATATTCAATTCAGCAAAAGGAGATTTAGATTTACATGCATTCAGTGATGCTGACTGGGTTGGGGATCCAAATAACAGAAGATCTAGTACAGGTTTGGTGCCCTACTTGGGTTCTAATCCTATCTCTTGGTCCTCCAATAAACAAAACACAATATCCAAATCTTCAACGGAAGCTGAATGTTGAGCTCTCTCCTCCACAGCTGCAGAGATTAACTACAACTTCTGCAATTTCTCAGAGTTGATGTGCCATGTCCAACTACTCTATTCTGTGACAACCTCTGTGGCATAGCATTAGCTTACAATCTAGTTATGCATCAACGGACAAAGCACATGGAAGTTGATATTCACTTTGTCCGAGAGAGAGTTGCCAAGAAGTTACTTCAAGTTCATTTTGTTTCTTTTAATGAACAATTTGTTGATATACTTACCAAAGGTTTGTCTACTCCTTTTTTTCAGACAAACTGTTCCAATCTCAGGTTAAGCAAACCTCATCCTGCGATTGAGGGGGATGATAACAGTATACCAAGCTTAACAGTTTGCGATCCTGTGGTTGTAATTGTGACATGTGTAATCATCTTGTAATCCTTGTAATAGGTTAAGGAGTAAGCAACCTTGCTAGATATACATACATTTGATAACTGCCATTGTAATTAGTCAAGAAAAAAACTGTTAATGAAAAACACTTTTCTTTGTCTAAACTTTCTCTCTTTCTTTCTCTTCGAATACTCTTTCTTCTTCTGCAAGAATACAATTCTTCATCTCTGCTATTACATTTACAGGATCCACCGTGGATATGAAGAACTCGAAGTCGTTTGAAGTACTGCACTGATACGACATTTTCTTGTATGTAGTTTTCGGTTGCTTTGTTTAGGTTGATGATGGTGAAGGAGCTGTATTTATATATGGTACTGGCAGAGGAACGTGTAGGGTTTGAATTTTTGACCGGCATTGTAGCTAGAGAAGAAAGGTAGGGTTTTATGGAGGATAAGATTGAATCTAATACCTCTTTCTGGCCAATTTGGTTTATAGAATCCCATAAAGCAAGAGCACCGAAGGGTTCTCTTGGGATTTTAGGGTAGAAAAGTTGGGGAGAAAGGAATTTTTAAGGGACTTGCAACTTTGTAAATGGATTATCTGCTGGGGATTTGAGTGTTCAAAATTCACAAGTTCTCTTGTATCATCTTGACACGCCACTTGGTATAACCAATCCGTCCATTTATAAGTTCTCCTATATCAACTTTGTTAGTGAAATATTAGTATTATTGTGGATCCGCCGTCCATTCAAACTATAATACGTATGTTGATTGTAGTACATAGCGTGTTTCAGGTGTCATACAATATTTGTTTCCTATAGTGATATATATGCTTCTTTAAAAGCTAAACACCTGATTGGTTCTAGAGTTTAGAATCTCTGAACAAAGTAATTGGCCTAATGTTTTAGTAAAAGAGATGTTTGAAAAGAATTTGAATTATGGTCGATATTATTAATGCATGAATTTAGAGGATAAATTATCACATCACATACCTAATTGAAATCATCACATAACTAATTTGAAATGAGTGGTGTTACGCCCACCCCATTGTCCTATTTTCCCACCCCATTTTATTTTTCACCCACCAAAAGTGTTAAAAGAAGAAAGCACTCTTTTCTCACCCACCATCATTCCTAAAATACCTTAATGTGATTTCAGCCCTCGACACCCCTACTCCGCTGGAGTGCCGCACCAACTCCCAACACCCAACCTAGGTCCCCCAACCATCGGAACACCACCATGACAGCAAAACTACCTCACCACCCATCTTCTTGTTCTATGCATAGTCTAGATATTTTATTTTTCCTATGAATTTCAAGTATTGCAGATTGCAATGGAATTCAATGGGTGACTTATGTATTTAAAGTTTTAGAAAGAAGGGAAATGAGAGAGAAGGGAGGTGAGGTTTGGGTTGGGCTTAGAACCAAAGAAGGGGTTGGGAAGACAAAGAGTTTAAAGCCATCGATGTTATGAAGCAGTGATGGGTGATTTATGATCGGTTGGTCCGTATTTGATTAGATCTCTGGAATTAGGGTTTTGGAGAAAGAAAAAATGGAAGTAGAAATACTTGTTTACAAGAGATGGAATTTCGTCTCAAAAAGGCACAATAATTAAATTGAAAAATAAAAGATTTTTTTCTTTTTTTCTTTTACAGAGATGGTGAACGTGGGGCAATCCGGCAATGTGCAGTGGGCATAAGGAAATTGGCAATCTGCAGTACATTTTTATTTTGGTCCTTACATGTCATTTTACAAGAGAGTAAAATTGACATTAAAATTTATACTAAAATATGGGTCGAAAAATAAGACAATTGAGTGGGTTTATCAAAATATGGTTAGATATTTTCTTTGTTGCCCACACAAATCATCTTTGCAAAAACTCTCAACCACCTTTTGTATTCTTCAGAAAATCCGTTACTCATGATATTTTTCTTTTTTGTGAACTTCTACGATAATCATGACAAGATCTAATTGTGTGAAATTTTACCGTACCATAAGCATCTTAAAATTAAAGATATATATTTTGGATAAAATGTGAATCGCTTTGGTTATGTTCTTGGCCTCGCAAGTATCTTTTACCGAGCTTTATTTTTTCCAGCTTAGATATTGAAGAAACATGATGAGGTTGATCAAGATGTGTTAAGACCGACTTGAAATGGCTTATATAATTTCCTTTCTTCCATATTTCCACATGTAAAATATCTTGCAAAAACTCAGAACTGCTTTTTTTCACAAAAATTTTGAGCAATAACTCATGGGTTTTTATCGCTTTTGCGACGTTCTAAAAAAATCACTGAAAACCTTAATTTCATGTAATTTTCGAAAAATCATAAGCTTCATAAATTTCACGAAAGACATTTCGGATTTTCTTTCAGCAGATAATTAAAGCTTTTTATTTATAGTTTTGGACTTTCGTGTTAGTAACTGAGCACATTGTTACCCTAAAACATCAGTGCAGAGAAGTTTGCAATGACTTGACACTTATCTTTTTAAGCTCCTTTTGATATCCACTCAGCTTTCCAGACCCCATTGCGCTTGCATCTCACATTGTCATCAAATCCATGGCAGTACTGAAGGCCATGATCCTCATCACAGTCACCCCATATCCTGCGCTCGTATCTGGTTTCCTGCACTCTCATCGTTGCCGGAAGACGATGCACCTCCTGGAAACTAGCTTCATATTCAGCATTCTCCAATTCCATTAATGCAGTGTTGAAGTTCATAGCACCACCAGCACCAAGTGAAAACTCGGGAAGTAACTTTTGGCCAGACCATCTGTATTGGTTTGTGTTTTCAGCACGCCAGCTGCCGCCATGCAGCTGCAGAACCTGCCTCCCGTCAAACATGGAATTTCGCTTTATGAACTCTGAGTCGAGGAGTAATGAAGGCACAATTGGCACACCTGAAATATGGTTGCTGTGATAGTGATAGTCATCTTTTGAGTCCCAAGCTGCCTCCTTGTGCATGGAGTAGCTGCTCTCTTGAACCTCTTGGCGCATGCCGTAGCTCTGCTGCTGCTGCGGAAACCCAAAGGCACGACGCATTTTTCTTCCGATCGCTGCGTATATCTGTATGATTTAAAACTGGGTTCTCTCCCTCTTGTTTGGGTGCTATTTATAAGGTTTGTTTTGAATGTAAATAAAAGTTGTAATTTGTTAAGAATGCATATCAAATCCGTATATTTAGTTTGATAATGTATGGATAGCATTGAACATATTCCAGTCAATTGGATGATAAAATAACTACACCAGAAAAGGGATAGATTCTCATTGTAGCTAAGGATCCTTATTTCATTTTCAAGAAAAGAACAGGGCGAATGCATCATGATTTTTTGAACATTTGATTAACTAGATATCCACCTGACTCGAACGAAAGAGATTTACGTACAGTGGCGCCCGGTAAGCCTTCCCGACTTGAGCACAAACCATAAAAAGCGAAACTCGACAAAGAAAACAAATAACTTGCAGGGCAATGCATATCATTGACATAACTAATGGAGAACAAAAATATTAGTTCCACTGAATATCTTGAACCAAAAGGAGCAGGACAGGTAAACAGAACATGCAAAATTGCACATACTGCACCATCTAGCGATGCATTTTGATCAATAAAAAGATCTACAAGCAATTCAGATGTCACAAATAAAGTCAGTTCATCGCATAAACGAAGAATTTGTCTCATAAACAAAACTTCCCAGCAAGGGGAATGCAGGGCTGTTGTACTATCTTTACGGGGTATCTGGGGAATCACACGATACACCAGCACGTTGTGAAACTGTTCCCAGAACAGCAGGCTCCCTCTCAGTAGATACTAGATAGACATGCTCCACTTATACTAAACCCAACTCCGGGAAAAGTTATGTACAAAACCATTACCCTAAGAACTCATGAGTTTGTCCAGCCCCCAGACATTTCCAAAGAATGATGTAAATTTAGCTGAGCATGAGGCACAGCTATGTCAGCGACACACCAGTCATCATTGTTCAGTCGAACCCTTCGTGAGTAGTCACAGAAGCTGCATGGCCAACTATCTTTACAGAAACCGACATCAAACCTTGCTGAAACAAAGGTCACTCACTCTCTCTTCTGCAATTCCCAGGCAAGAGAAATTTATACTTCTCTGCATTCTCCAACAGAAAGGAAGGAAGATGGACACCAGAGAAGGAATGAGGAATAGGTCCCATTTTCCCGATGATTTCCTTGAACGTGTACTCTTCGGGAAGCATATCAAATAAATCAGACCCCTTGCAGATCACTTTCTGAACTCTTGTTGGGTTTAGATACTTTGAAAACCTGACTCTATCATAATGGCTGTATGCTTTCATCTTGAAGATGAACTCACTGATATAGCGGAAACAAAAGCTACAATGCCACCCTGCATCTGCTAAGATGTCATCCGTCTGCCGATAGTGCGCATATTTCGTCACCCCTTCCCGATACCTGTGTACTGAAGCTCTCCAACTGTTATTGTCCACCAGAAACTCAAAGGAATAGAGATAGTTCTTCAACTGAAGATGTAAGATTTGAGGAACTTCGTCACACCACCTCAAAAGATTGATGGTGTGTCTGCTTGGGATCTCATCAACGTCAGACATTATCAACAAGTCGTCCTCAGTAATACCAGCTATTTTGAGAAGCTGGTCCAGTGCTACTCGTTGATATGCCTCCTCAACAAATGGATTTTCACCTCTCTTGAATCTTCCTCCAAAAGTCCCATAAGTTAACCGGGGCTCCACAAACTTGAACTGCTCGCGATAACGGGAAAAGAACAGAGGCTTTGGAAATCCAGTAAATGTTGAATTTGACTCAAGGAGAACAAACTGTGTTATGTAGGGATACAATTCTTTCCATCTTATGGTAAGGATGTCCATCTCATTACTGAACAACACAGCATCAAAGACACGCCTAGGATACTCACGGATCCCCCAACCATGAAGCTTGCAGAGGTTCTCCATGGACACATTCTCGTGATAGTAGTGTGGAATATCATGGAAAGGTTTGGGTGGCGATTCCCATAGCGGCCGCAAGAAGTATGAGATCTTCTGTCCATGCACGTAAATGCCAAAGATACACAACGGAATAAGTGTAAACAGAATGAGGAGAACTTTGAAGTCAAATCCACGTAGAATGCAGCGAACTCTTGCCATGCTCAACATTCTGCCTGATTCCTGCACAATCGTAAAGGAAATATTTGTCAGACGCAAGACAAACGTGAAATCCACCGATCAAGAAATTCCAAGAAATTGCAGTAATTCAGGCATAGATTCAATGCACAATCAATTCACAACATATACACAATGGCAGATGATAATACTCCAAATAATTCGTAGTTTACAAGCGATGATCTTTTCGATAAAAATATGACAGCTATAATATCTTTTTAATTAGCAAAATCAATTGTCAATTCCAAACCAAAGGCTGAAAATAATCCGATACCTAAAATTTAAGAAAATTCCAGTACAAAGGTGTAATGGATCGAAAAACAAAGACGTCTTGTTATGCAAAATTTCAAATTAACAAAACATGGATTAGGAAAATCCATCCGATCTGATTACCCATACTTCATGAAAAAACACACAGATTACCTTTGGTTGCTAAGAATACTCAGGGAAACAAGTCAAAAACTTTTATTCATAAAATGGGTTAAATACTAAAATTCCCCCAAAAAATTGCATAGGAAATAACGTACAAAAAGTTCATAGCTTTTTAACTCAAATTTCCGGATATACCAAATTTTCACAATTTCCCAACAATCCCGTTGCTGCTACATTACCAGAGCAACCAAATACGCAAACCCAGAAAACAAAAACAATCAAATCACCAAACAATATACACAGAAGAACAAAAAGCACCAAACTTCAATTCGAAAAAAAAGAAACGAAATTTAAGTACCTGGCCGCAAACATTGTCGCAGATATCATCAGTCTTCTTGGAGCAGTACTGGCCTCCTCCCTCGCCCATCATCCACCACATTCTGTATCTTCCTCCTCTCAGTACCTTCACGACCCACCGGAGTTCCGACCACGGCAGATCGATCGGGCTTGTAAAATTACCAGAATGTCCCACCAGAAAGCCGATGGCAAAATCGGAACTTTATCCCAGATTTGTTTGCTTCCCCCGATCTCCTGTGGTTAAGCAGGCGAGCTGAAGCTTGTGTGTCACTCGGGAAGAGAATCAACAGATCAGAGATGCCTAAGAATTTCCAAAAGTATGAGCCTTTTTTGTTGGGTTTGTGATTAAAAAAGTGAAAGAGAAGTGGAAGAAGGGAAGGGGAAAGGAGGGCGTTGTGTGTTTGTGGGCTGTGGACTCTCTGGTATTGGGTGGCAGTTGTCCTCACAACGCAACACTCAAACACCTACACCGAATTGAGCCGTTTCACTGTCGTCTACCCCACACCTCCCCTCCTCCTCTTAAGTCTTAACTTATATTTTCTTTCAAATTCACATCTAAATACACTAAATTTATCAATAATAATATTTAGACTTAGTTTTTAGGGTTGATTGCAAATTTGGATTCATTGTCGACAAGGGATATGGTCTTTCTTTTTTTCTTTTTTTTTTTTTTTTTAATGAAATGATAGCATTAGTAAGTTAAATGTTAGATTAGCCACCAACAAGATTTGAATCCACATCGTTATGCAATGACACAAAAAAAAAAAAAAAAAAAAAATTTGTTATAAATGGTTCAAATTATTCGTGTTTTGATCCAGGTACGATCTCCGGTTGATATTTTCTAATGACAGAAATTGATGAGACCTCTAAGCCTCGTAATGTATTGGGTGTTTGGTCCCATTGTTTAAAAAGAAAACTTGTCTTGTGTCTTAGTGTAGAGACTTTTGCTACTTGGCGACTTAGCAGGTGCGAAAATCACTTTTACAAACACAATTAAATTGCACTCCAAATTTAGTTTGTTTTCTTGTTGGATTTTGATTAGACACGAAGAAATTCATGTATCGTAGTTAGTCTCGGAATTTTAATATTTGAGTAGTATTGTGAAAAAACAATTGAAATTTTGTATCCCTTATTGAAAAGTACTCCAAACGTTAAATGTAGTTTGTAATTCTTTAATTCCTCAAATATTAATAATTCTTATTCAAGTAGTAATGTGAAATATTTGAAAAATTGTATATCGTATCAAAATTTTAATAATTCAAGTAGTAGGGTTTTGGACATAACAATAGTTCTGCCATAATATTTATGCTCTAAGACGTACGACCTATGTGATATATATTTAATACCCTCTTATAATTAGAATGATCAACTTTTAGCTGGTACACTATTATCGTTAATTTTTTTTTATTATAATTTTTTTGTCAAATATTATCGTGACGTTGAGTGCCTTATTCTCAGTTGTTAAGAGTCGAGAGATATTGTTGGTCTCAAATAGGTATGTTTTAATATGTTATCCAATTAATTATTTTCTTCTCTAAGGAAGAAAAGAAAAAAAAACTAATTTTTACTTTTTATCTTGATTTTACAACAATACCCATGTACTCGTCTCCGTAATCCGGGAAGTGACAGGAGAAGGTGAGGGCGTTGATGTCATTGTGCGGAGGAGGCGTGGGAGCACATGGGAAGGAAACGGTATTGCCCGGGTTCACGTTAGCCGCGATTTTTTAGTATGTCTAAAACACAAGATGAAATTAAAACATTATATGTTTTTATACAATTGAAAGAATGTATTTTGTTTCAATGTTTTTCTAATTGTATAATGACATGAGTGTTTTAACACGTGTTTCTGATACATTGAAAAACTTAGCGTGGGTGGTGAAAAGTCGGTTTGTTTCAATGGGTGGGGGGGCCACGCGGTGCTGTAAGTCTGACTGGCTCTCTCCATGACAATAACGCCATGACGATGTGTCGCCCCTTTTTGATTTTGCTGACAATTGGTGCGTTGTTACTTCCAGCCAGCCGGGTCTCGTTAGGGAAACGTGGCTCGCTGTCGTTGGGGAATAATATCTTGTTTAGAAGAAATTTTTAGTTGTGACAGGACCACGAATGGTAGGTACATCACATGTGTTTTTATATAAGTGGTAATAATTTTTTTTTTTTAAATTATTAACTTTTTAACACACATATCACATAATTTATATAACGACACGTAATGTATTATC
Source organism: Pyrus communis (assembly GCF_041283825.1). Taxonomy (NCBI): domain Eukaryota; kingdom Viridiplantae; phylum Streptophyta; class Magnoliopsida; order Rosales; family Rosaceae; genus Pyrus; species Pyrus communis. The sequence goes on along the minus strand of NC_142577.1, from coordinate 25,480,590 downwards.
TTGTGTGACAATCACACTAAAAAATCTCTTCTCGTTTAGTGCCGTATATTTCTAGGTCGGAGACCTTTTTTGGGCCCTTCTGGGCCTTGGATCTAACAGATTAGTGAAATCCAACTCCATATTACACTGTGAGGGAAACTCGATACTTATTATACTGCAAGATATTTTATATCTGAATATTTTCAACCGTTAAATCTGTAATAATATATAATGGACGAAATTTAACGGTTGAAAATTCTGAAGTGTTTATGGAGCTCGTGGGTCCCACCGCGAGGGTTACCTTTCGTTGCACTGATTAGGTTTCCAATGGAGGGGTTAGATTGGATGAGATGGTGGTAGGTGACTAGAATATTAGAGGCCATTTGATGCCAGAGCAGCACATCGGTTATATAATCATTGTACATTCATTGTTTTACACTACAAAATTAAAATATCTTGATCAACTATGCATTATTTATTAATAATTTAATTACTCTTAACTAATTAAGTCGTCTTTATTATTATTATGTTTCCCAATAATCCTTAACTGCTCTATCTTTTCTTTCAGTTTTTTAGGGTTTATGGTTATGAATATGCGTGAAAGGTGGTGACTATAGAGAAAATTTTCATTGTGATTGGAATACGGATAGTATATCAAGTACTTTTATATAAGTGGTAAAAAATTATATTTTTTAAGTTATTAATTTTTTAATTCACATATCTTACAATTTGTATAGTAATATGTAGATACCATCCGTGTTCCAATCACATTCAAAAATATCTCGTGACTTTGGTGGAAGGGGTTACCAAAGTCCTTGCCAAATTATTCCTCACTCCCTCTTTCTAATATTGTTCTTTCAATGGTTTAGGTCATTATTTTATAATTTCTTTTATAATAATTTAAAATTAAAATGCATCTTCGTTCTCTGTTTCTACTTTGTAATCTCAAAAACATGTTGCAATTTTGTTACTCAAAAATGTCGGATACAAAAACGTCACATTGAATATATTCATGAAGCCATTTAATTTAAACATCTCATTCTCCAAAATCCAAATTATCAAGCAAGTTACTTTCTTTGGCAAACAACATTTCTACGTACTTTGATCTTTACTTTCAAAATCCTTATTAAATAGTTTTCATACTAAGGACAACTAAGATGGGTGGACAATTCAACCAATCATTGTTTGGTCTAAATCCTTTTGTTTTTTGGGGCAATTTTTTGGTCTAAATCCATAAACAAGTAGTGTTTGTTGCGAGTTGGAACGATTCCAGGACGACGGGTCAACTGGGAACTAGGATATGAATCAAAATCCATCCAAAAAACCCTAATCTATGAGTCAATGTGCCACTACTAAACATTATATCGACCCAAATTCCGAATTAAAAATAAATAAAATAGCTGAGTCTTCTCTCTCTTTGTTGGACTTTAGTCTCTTTCATTTGGAAGCAGATTGTCTGTCTTTCTGTTTGGATGCCCTTTTCTTTCCCTCTTATTTGTGTGGTCCCGGTTAAGCCACGTCAATATTTTATATTCCTATTACTTTTTGTCTTATTATCTCTATAAAAAAATCAATATAAATGTTAACGTGATTTAACCGTGACTGCACAAAATAAAAAGGGATTGAAAACACATCCAAATAGGAAGCAGACAATCTGCTTGCCTTTCATTCCTGCGTTTTTTCACCGTGACTCATAATCTGCCATATGTGGAGCATGCAGCAGCTGACACGTCAAAACCCCAGTTATTACGAATGTTAATCATTGTTAATTAGTGAAAATAACGTTTAATCTTAAAAAATGAACGTTAATTATTTAGAAATTAGCAACGGTTCGTAATAATTGGTTTGCTGAGTTGTGCATCGACTTGATTTAAACGTTAATCTAGACCATAGAGTACGGAATCTAGGGTTTGGAGCAACGACCCAAGACTCACGTCAACTAGAATAGGATTATACTTTTTTGACCTAACCAAAAAAGAAAAACCTTAATTTGCATCTTCGCTTGAGTAATACTTCGAACTTTCATTATTCTCAGGAAACATAGTCCTCATTCATTTTTAACGTGACATTATTTTACTGTATAAATTGAAACTTTTTATTTTGTGTAATGATCATCATCTAAGGGCTATTTCAAAAAAAGTTTATTCAATTTGAAGATCGTTATATGTCGAACAAATCAATAATCAAACGTCTCAGTTTGAGTAAATTTCTCTAGCTAATGATTTTTTCTTGCACAACGATATATATTTACACTAAAGGGAATGGTTGCAAACTCATCATTCATAAAATTTGAACATGGTAAGACTTTTCACTTATCAATGATGATCATTTAGATGATAATAAAAGAATTAAATGATTTCAAAGATGACATATATTTTGGTAAAATGATGTACCTAAGGAGGTTTTGTCCGTTTGGCTTTTGCACGTCTTACAATCCCAAGAGGGCTTTTGGGTGTGGGCGAGAAAGAACGCTGGAGTTTGGTCAGCGTGGGGTTTTATTTTCCTGTTTTGGACGAACGACGGTTAGCTAAGCTTTGGTTGACGAGAAACACAAAGGAACCCCTAATGGAGGTTTTATTCATTACCATTAAAATATTGCCAATTGTGTTAATTTCTTTAATAATAAATTGGTGTAAAGTCTGCATATCATCTAATATTTTAACGGACAAGATGTTTGATTTCTATCTATTCGGATTCAAAACCCCTCCTTGTAATTTGAGGAAAAATACAGGACAACCAAACAGCTGCTTTGCTTGGCTTTCCAGTAACATGTCGTGTGCTTATATTCTTTTATAATTTGATATATATTCGTTTTTTCTCTTTATTTTAATTTTCTATACTGGCATAGAAATACTTTTCATTCAAATAAAAGGAACAATATGAGATAAAATAATAAAAAGGCTGGACATACAAAAATCTGGAAATGCATTTCTACCTGCTGGATAAGGAGAACAAAGCAATTTAGATGCCCAACAGCATCAAGCTTACTTGATGTGTGCAGCTAAAAGGCACCGAATAATTGATAATTCAATGTGGTTTAAACAAGGATAATTCAAAGTATTGGGCTTGTTTGGAATGTTTTTAGAATGACTGAAAGCGTTTTTTATAAAAGTGTTTTTTGAATCAATCCTTAGTAAAAATGCAAGTGAATTTTGAAAAAGCACTTCACATAACTGGTACTCTTGCAGGAAGCACTTCAAGTATAAAAACACTTTCACTAAAAGTAGCTATTTTAAAAGTAGTTGAATAATTATTCTGAATCTTTCACGTTTTTTTAATAAATATATCATTATAGTCCCCAAAAAAAAAAAAATGATAATTCAATGTTAACCCTTCCATTGGAAATGTCAAGTAGCTTTTAGGTCATACCATTAAAGCATCTTCAAGAATCAAGAATTGAGAATTGACTCTATAATTTACAAGGAACAAATTAACGTATCTGTCACGTTCTATGCAAATAACATCAAATGAAACATAATTAATACAATTTGTGTCTATGAAGCTAGAACCATACTTTTGACTTAGAAAAATTTTCATATCTTTGCTATACGTTTAATACCATACTTCTAACTCAGAAAATTTTCCATATCTTTGTTGTTTTCACGTCAATCGTTAATTACGTACGATTCATTTTCTTACCATGCATGCATGTTTACTTTATGAACCTCCTCTACTGTTTATATAAAAAAATTTGGCCATCTAGATGGTTGCCACTTGCCACTTATTAGATTTGGAGGCGAAAGAGGATGATAAGGGTGAAGCGTTAAACAAAATTGTCACACTCCTCTTTAAACTCCATTTTTTTTTTTTTTGTTAACGCATGGTCCTTCTTGACCTTGATAGGCCTAAAGGAACACCAGCCCAAAAGAAGGTTAAGGCTTGATGAACTTGGAAAGATGAAGTCGAGCTCTTTAAGAGCCCATGGCTCCAGATGTCCTATCAGCAAGTAAGCCGAGTGCTTCCTAATAAAGTACTTTCCGACCAATAAGGGGTAAGTTGGTGCACTAACAGCTTTGTGGCACGAGGTCCCAGGAACAGAAGGTGGGCCTACTATAGCATCAACTCCAAACCACATGATGGCTAATCGAGTGGACGAATGCCTACAAAGGGACGTAAATACTAACAAATAGGGTGCTCGGATACGGGTTTCCACCAACCCTAGGGCTAAGCAAGGCGCTGGGTAGCGTCGTCCCAAAAAAGGATGCAAGTGGACTTGCATAAATGTCACCTCCTTGCCGCATGTCAGCCAAAGGCCGGAGGGACAACTAGAATGTCAAATTTGTGCATTCGACACATAAATGCAAAGGAAGTGATAGATTTGAGCTCAGAGGCTAATGGCTTAGAAAATGCCCTATATAAGGAGGACGAATATTCCTTAGAGAGGGTCGGACGAGTTAGGTGAGAAATTATTTGTATTAAGCCGAGCGCTATACATAGCCGGGTAGTATATCTATCCAAGAGACACAATGGATGTAATCTAGTTTTGAGAGGTGAACCACTTAAATCATGTTGTTCATTTTTTTAATTTGCAAATCTCAAGCCCACTAAGGCCCGACACATTACTATTCTAGTTTTTATTGACCTTGCCAATTTTGAGTGTAAATTGCTTTTAGACTGAATATATCAAAGGAGAATCAATGAGTAGAAGAGGACAATAATCCCAAGGGTAAAAGTTTTGTCACCACCCGAATGTGCATGTTGTCGGCTTAATAAACTTTATGGCTCGTTTAGCACTATTTTTAAAACAACAAAAAGATAATCAAAATCGCTTATGAGCATAAATGTCTCTTGAAAAAACATTGTGACGCATGCATTTGGATTAATTGCTCTGTTTTGCACATTTAAAAGTCAAACGAAAAGGATTCCCATTAACGTTTGTTAAATCATATAATATGTACCATAATTATATAGTATCATTCTGCATTTAAAAAACACAAAGGCCGATGCCACCTTTGAACTCCATACCGAAGAAGTTAGGCCTTCACGTTGTTTGGGTCGTATGGCCTCGCGGCCTCTGCTAAGCTCCTCTTTTCCCTTGGCACCATTGTCTCTTCTCTTTCTCCTCTAGCATGCTAAGATACCCAGTAGGAGCCGGTAATTGTTATTAAAACTTGGGCCTAACAGGAATATACAACTAAATAGCAATCATAACCCAAGAGTAGCCAAGAGAAACCCTAAAGCCCAATACTCTGATAAACTAACCAATATAAAAGAAAGAGACCCCAAAACAAAAACTTTTGGGTTTCATATGAACGCCAAAATTTGGATACAACAGGAGGTGTATCTGAAACGAGAGGGATAGAAAGATAGGATATATTCTAATTACAAGGTACAATCTCTTCAAAAGACGACTTAAAAAGTATTTGCTTACTAGTATCCTCTTGCTCCTTAGACAGTAAGCAGTTTTGGCCACCAGGTCCACTGTGAATAATGAGACCAGATAATAACTTGCTCAAAAGGCTGGAACCCTATAAATGTTTTTCTTTCTTTGATTTCCCACTTTCCTTTAATTAATTTACTCAAAGTTGACCAAGAGTTGCTATATGATGTTCATTGCTAATCAATGGGGCCTCAACGATTACCACTATCTTTTTCTCTGTGTAGGATTATATATGCTCCTCTATTGAAATTTGAAAAATATTATGTTTCAAAACAATTTTGTTAGGCTATAATCATGAGGAGTTTTTTCAAATTCAAAGAGAATGAGCTCAAAGGTTTTTATTAATTACTAACTATATATTTACACCCAACAGAAGAAGAGGAACTTTCAAACAATATATTTACTCTCTATAGGAATAACCCCATCAGTCCCGATGTCCGTTGTATTAGAAGTTTGGATATTAAATCCAAACAAAATCATCTCCTTCCTGGAAACTGGTAAATTGGCTGCATTAATACGGATGAGGATCCTCTTCGGATCCTCTTTATAAGGATCTTCTTCGGATCCTCACATTCTATCTGTTTATCATATATCGTGCGACCATCTTTCGTTAAAAAGTGTTTGTGTTTAATTGCAAATAAAAAAATTAAAATGATTTTTGGCCGCATGATGTACAATGAATAGATAAAATGTTTGAATTCTTAGGATCATCACAAAGAGAATCTAGATGGGATCCAAATCCCATTAATACCTCCCAATATGCTACAACATCTCTGTGTCCATTGGATTAGAACTCAGTTGGACCCAACTCTCGTTGTAGTTATTACTTTCAGGGTTTATGTAGTAAAATTTCTGTTTGTAGTATTTGAATGAAATCGTGCCAGGAATTAGCTGCCTGGGAATTTGTGTAACTGGCTCAATACTTTGATTATTTGTATATACATAGTTTTGTAGTTTCCTTATGTTTCCTAATTCTAGTTGCTTTCCGCGTTTGATATATAATTGTTTCATTATATTTACTGTGAGTGCCTCCATCTCGGAGAAGAATAAACATCTAAATATTTAGCCCATTCATTTACCGACTGTTTATTTTTTTTCTTTTTTGGTTTTCTCATCATCAACTTATTACGAAGAGTGTCGCTCGGCGGAAGAGATTCCCCTAGGTACGGTGGCGTATTGGCTGGCTATAGGTATGCTCTTGATTATTTTTGTTTTACAGTTTTGTGAAGAAGACTATCAATTTTATTGGACTCGTCGATCCGCTGTGTTTCGAGGGAAAATTATTGCCATTTGTTTACTTAATTTGTGGGTCTAATATATATATATATATATATATATATATATATATATATATATATATATATATATTATGTTGTTATTGTTTTTGTTTATTGGTTGGTATTTAACAACGGAACCACAAACAAACAGTAGAAGAAGTCAATGAACGAAGGGCTGCTGGCTCTGGGACTAAACTCACACCTGAAGAAGAAGAAGCAAAACCGTGATATGGTCCTTGTGAATGTTGTGGAAAGGAGAAAGACCACGCGACTAAAAACTGCCCTCTGGGGATTGTGAGGATTTAATAGATAGAATGCAGTGGAGACAAATGCATTTGTAATTTCTAAGTTATGTCAGTCTTTTAGAACAAGAAGCCTTATTATTAAACAAGTGTCGTTGTGTTTGGTGGTTTTCAGTGATGATGTATGATCAAGATTCAATGGCGACCGGTTTGGTGTTTTTTCATGAAAAGTTTGTGTGAATTAGCATATGATTTTTGCTTATATTTGGAAACAATACTAGTTGTTGGAAACAATACTGGTTGGTGAATGTTCGTTGGCGTAGCAATCATCTACAATTTTTCAGTAATTTGAGTTTTGAACTTTTGATTGCGATCCCTTTGTCTTCATCGAGGAGGCATTTTGCGGGCATTGAGGGGCCGTTGAATGAGATGAAGACGGATTTGTTTATTAGACTAGTATGACTATTGGACGTGTTTTTGTATGATGTAAAATATATATGAAGCTTAACGTAGCAGAAATTTTAGCGTATAAATATCCGTATGTGACATCTTTACATATGAATCCCACTGGGCGTCTTAAGCAAGAATTTCACCTAATTTAGACCTATGGTAAGGCCTTTGGCGGGTGGAGGACTTACCTGTTAACTACATTGAAATATTTGAGAATTGAAGAGAAAATCAAGAAGGAAGATGAAGAAGGATGAACACATAGATTTTAGAGAGAGAAATATGATTTGTATTAACTGAAAAATGAAGAATACACTATTCTGTTTTTATAAGAGAAAACCTAACAACTCTAACCAAATACTAACAAACTTACTAATTGTATTGCTAACTGTATTTCTAATTGTATTGCCGACTTGTACCCTTAATATTACCCACCCACACCTTTTGGGATCCCACCGTGACATGCTTGACCACTGTGTGTGAAGTTTTTGGCATGGCGTCACATGATGAATTTGGAACACACAGCGTGATTGGGACAACGAAAACAGAGTCCCTATTTTACACAATTAGTCTAACCACCCTCATGACTAGTGGGGGTTAGTGAAAAAACCTTATAAATCAAAGCTTTACAAAGAAAAGAAGAGCCATCAGCTTGCTAGTAGTGTAAGTCACTGCATCTAAAGTGAGCAACGGCGACATTGTTTCCATATAATCGACAAAGACATATTCGATTTCTGAATTTTACTGCTTTAAAATTAAGATAGAACTGTCATTTAATACTATGATCTAGTGTTATTTCTCTTCACTTGTAAGTGAGAGGTCTTATGTTCGATTCTCGCTGAAGGCGAATTTGAACCACATTATTGCAAGCTTATTAGTGTAGATAACATCATTTGTCCAAAAAAAAAAAAAAAATCAGATGGAACTTCTGAGTGTTGATTGAGTTACGTCTTCACCTATTCAATTTATTCTGGAATGGAACTTCTTTAACTGTTATACCCTGCAGCTTCATAGCCCTTTAATTTCCATTCAGAAAACAAGCTTCTTCACGTGGAATACCTTAACTTTATAGGTCAAACCATCGCATTTTGTTAGGCTAGTTAGATAACACTTCCTAAATGCTTTCCAACTTTTAATTGTAATGTTAATCTTGAGATTAAGGTTATGAAACAATACAGCATTGGATGAATGCGGCCCTGCCATTGTGACATTCATCTGTATATAGATGTCCGGGCAGATAGAAAATTGCACACAGCTGTATTCAGTACAATACTTGCAGGAGCCCTAGCTAAAACCTAACACTGTTTCATATAATGCACTATTAGGTGCATATGCTTCACTTGGGATGAGCAAAGAGGCGTATCAGTTTTTAATGAGATTAAGAAAAGTAGTTTCCGGCCTGATGTTTTGTCTTATGCATCTCTGCTCAATGCTTTTGGAAGATCACGGCAACCTCAAATGGCGAGGGACGTTTTTGACATGATGGAGAAAAACAACTTGAAGCCAAATCTTGTGAGCTATAACGCGCTGATTAATGCTTATGGAATGGTTTAGGGTAAATTACAAAAAACTACCTCAACTATTGGTGTTACGACACTTTCATACCTTATCTTTTAAAATTGACAATGTCATAACTCATCTTACGAATTTGTGCCAATGTCAAACCTCTGTCAGTTTTTTTGTTAATTTCTCTGTTAAGTGCTGACATGGTTAGAGACAGGACCCTTTTTTAATTAAAAAAATAATTAAATATTAAAAAATTAAAAACAAAAAACGAAAATAAAAACCCATCAACCCGTGTCTCTCCCTGCAACTTGCATCCCTAAAATCCCAAAACCCAGAAACCCATCCCTCCCCCAACCGTCATTTTCGATCCCACCGATAACAACCCTACATCTGTCATTGACTCCAGCGATGAAAACCACGATCCCCAATCGCCTTCGTCGCTCTTCCATGTCTGCTTTAACCAAGACCAAGCCTACTTTGTCGTGGGGATGGACCACGGGTTCCGGATCTACAACTGCTACTCGTTCTACAAGCTATTCCGCTGCGACTTCAACAACAAGGGTGGAATTAGCATCGTTGAGACGATCGCGAACCTTAAGGGGCTGTGCGCGGTGTCGTAGGTGGCGGAATCGCTGGTGCTGGTGTGCCCTAGCCTGCATAAAGGGCATGTTAGGGTGGAGCATTACAGGTCGGGTGGGAAAGATTTCTAGGTTTTGGGATTTTAGGGATGCAGGTTGTAGGGAGAGAGAAGAGAGAGGCGAGAGATAGAGGGTTGGGTAGGAGAGAAGGGGATCTTGGGAGGGGGGACAAGGGTTGATGGGTTTTTTTTGGTTTTTTGTTTTTATTTTTTATTTTTAATATTTAATTATTTTTTAAAATATTTAATTATTTTTTTAATAAAAAATGAGTTCCGTCTCTAGCCACGTCAGCACTTAACAGAGAAATTAACAGAAAAACTGACAGAAGTCTGACATTAAAATAAATTCGCAAGATGAGGTATGACATTGTCAATTTTAAAAGATGAGGTAGGAAAGTGTTGTGACACCAATAGTTGAGTTAGTTTTTTGTAATTTACCTAATAGTTTATTAGACGAAGCTGTACAAGTCTTGCGTGAGATGGAATTCATCCATACATTGTATCAATATGCACACTTGTAGCAGCTAATTGACTGATACAACATTACCTTACATAAGATGGAACTGTACATTTCAAAAATTTCCCAAACATTAATGTTTGATGAATAACTTTTCTTAGCACCATGTGTCCATATTCAGTAGTTCCATGTTCTATGCTTGCAAGTTTCGCTTCATTTATGTTCCCAGTTATTAAATTTGCTTCAGTGGAATTATATATAGTTTCTATGCTTTTGCCTTAAGTTCTTTTTTTGTATTAGTTTTTGTTTTGGGCGACTTCTTTTATGTCAGTTAAGAAACTGAAAATTGAACTTGGAATGAAGATTACAAGACTGGAGAACAACAATGGAATGGCCTAGGCCTGAGTGCCTTGCCCACCCCCCCCCCCCCCAAATTGTAATGAGTTGCACAACGGATCATTTTTCGGTGTTGTTTAGTTGTGTTTCACTCGCCTTACCGTGGTGGCGCTATTGTTTTGGCTAATTTGGTCTTCGCCTTTGTGCGTTGCATGTTGTTAGTCTCGTCTATCAACGATGACTTGATGTGATCTTGCTCTAATGCGATGACTTTTTGTGGCCTCGCAATTCAACAGTGACCATTGTGACTACATGCATCTCTGTTGTGGCTATCATTTATTGTGACAGATTTGTACAGGTAGTTTTTGTGCGCTTGGCGATTGAATGTTTGCGCTTGTGGTTGTCTATTAGGGGTTTATTATTTTTATGTTTGTGCAAATTCATTTTAGATCAATTTATTGGTCACTGGAATTTTGTATCCAATGACATCCTTATAATGTTTGTGTTGATTAATGAAATACTACGCTATCGTTTCAAATCCAAAAAAAAAAGAAAAAGAAAGAGGCTATCAAATACTAGAGAAATTCTAGGTACCTTGATCATGGTCTCAATTTTTCCAATTCTTTCGAGAATATGCAGAGGTTGATTCACAACACCAGTTGAAACTCTAGGTAGTGAGGGGCTCAATCAGTTTCGAATCGAGGCACACAAGCTGAGCCGCATCAAGACGTACAAGCTAAGCCGCCAGGACAAACTGAGCCGCATAAGCCAAGACGCCAGATCTGAAAGCACAAGTCTGTGCATCCACCGAACCCATCGAGGAAGGTGACACCACCATGGAAATGAGTTGACAAAGGGGGATCCAACCCACCTGCAACACAAATCTAAACCCCACACCAAGAGAACGAGCACCAAATCAAAGAAATCTTGAAAGGGCATGGCCCGGGTCAGAGTATAGGGCATAGATCCATGGAAATCTGCACCCAAAATGGTGGGAGAGAAGCAAGGGAGAGATTTGGGTGAGAAGCAAGGAAGGGGAGGGGAGGTAGGTAAAGGCCAGGAAAGGGACGTAGGTAAAGTTTGGGAATGAGTGGTCGGCGTGAGGTGGTGGGAAGAATCAAGAGTGGCGAGGGGTGGAGGATGGCTGGGATGGGGAAGAGGGGGGAGGAGGAAGTGGGGAAGAGCTAGGAAAACAAAGGAAGAGGCTGCCACCGGCCCCCAGCCATAGCCAGAGGCTGGCGGCAGTGGGGTAGATGGCTAGGGTTTGTCTGTGAGAGAGAGAGCTTTTGGGTGAAAGTTTGAACAGATGGAGACTAGTATTTGATAGCTAAATGTTACAAAGCACACAACATTTATGCAAGCAGCGGTTTGCTTTCATTTTGAACTCTCTCCCTCCCCCCTCCCACCATGCAGTTATTCTACAAGATAGTGGCATCCAGTGGTGATATCAATTTTGATACATTCAATTTTGTTGAAGAATCTCGTCTGTCGGAAATTGGAGAAAATATTTTGAGGTAATCTACAAGTCAAACTACCATTTCTGCATCTGTTTTATGTTCGTGAAATCATTCACATCACTTACTAAATTATTAGATAACTGAAAACGGGTTATGAACTTCTGCACAACTTTTGAAAAGAAAATCTGGGTACCAGGATTCTACAAGCAAGCCCTGCGATACACTTTCCGCCTCTTCGCTGATAAGTAGAACCAAGGTAGAGGACCACAGGCTGCTGGAGTCAACAATGGCTGGTACATACGCAGTTCCCGATTACCGTTTGTAACATATTTGATAGGCCAAAATGCAATGTAGGAGACGATGTCCAAGTTTTATGCAGCTTGTCCGAGATGAGAATGGTGGGATTGATAGTGATTGTTGAAAATGCTGATAAGGTTAGAATTTGTACAGCCTGTAAATGAATTCTTATTGGATATAAATTGAAGTGAAGGTGGCATAATTTGTTATCTCAAAGACTCAAGGTGTTATAGCATGATTAATGGTAGAGTATAAAATGGTCAAAAAGATGAAATTTATAAGGTATGTGTGTAATATGTCCTAGTAGTGGGTCATGTGAATTTTGTCATCCATTCATATTACAACAGGTTCCATCAAGAAAATAAAAAAAATTGAATCAACAGGTTCCATGTGAGAAACCCTAAAGCCCAATATTCTGATAAACTCACCAATAAAAAAGAAACGGGGACCTCAAAACTTTTGGTTTCACTTGAACGCCAAAATCTTGGATATAACTGGAGGTTTATTTAAAACGAGAAAGATATCCTAATTAATTACATGATACAATCCATCCACAAGACTACGTACTTAAAAGTATTTGCTCCTTAGTATTCTCTTGCTCCTCACATTAAATTAAAGCAAAGTTAAAATGAATAAACATGGACAACACGTGATTAAAAAGAAAATGATCTATGCACATACGAGCACTTATGAAATGGCAAGTATGTCGAGGCAACCGCTGGCAAAATCCCATGTTGAGGCAACCGCCGCCGTCTATATAAAATCTTAACAATTTCATCTTCAACTTTTGGCCATATGGGAGTGTGGAAGAGCAGTACTCTACACTTATTACATACACCTGCCCGTACGCATGGTGGTCCAACAGAATTCATGAAGCACATTCCTTTGGGTGACCTAATCACTACAGCTTATGCAGCTTGGCCACAAGGTCCACTGTGAATTATGAGACCAGTTATAACTTGCTCAAAAGGCTAAACCCTATAAATGTTTTTCTTTCTTTGATTTCCCACTTTCCTTTAATTAATTTACTCAAGGTTGACCAAGACTTGCTATTTGGTGTTCATTGCTAATCAATGGGGCCTCAATGATTACCACTATCTTTTTCTTTGTGTGGGTTTATATAAGCTCCTCCATTGAAATTCTAAAATATTATGTTTTAAGACAATTTCGTTAGGTTATGCTTGGGTGAGGAATTTTCAAATCTAAAGAGATTGAGGTTAAGTTTTATTTTTTTAATTACAAACAATATATTTGTACCAGACGGTACAAGAGGAATATTCAAATTCCTAAAAAATTGATGTCAATTTAGTAAAGAATGGATTACAAAGTATTAGATATGAGATATTAGAAATTCATCATAAGAGCATTAATTATAATGGCATGTGTCAGTAACTTGTAAATCCCTCCATCACACTCATATTGTGCATTTCTAATTTCTCATGTCTCACTTTTTTATAATTCGTCTCTAACTAATTTAACATTAATCCCTTAAAACTAAGTAAAATTCTATCACTCAAATATCGCCCTAGAGTTTCTACCAACCTCAAGACCACCATTTGAACTTTTTGATGACATTTATCAATATGTAGGAGACGTTACCCATGAACGATGCAACAATTCAAGGAGTATGATTCTATCCTCTCCTATTATCATCATCTTCCCTCCATTCCTCTCATATATTGCTTTTTGTCTTATTGGTTTTATAAAAAAAATCAATATAAAATGTTAATGTGGCTAAAATGTAACCATTCAAATAAAAAAGGAGGGAATAAGCTGTAAGGATTAACTGTCTCATAATTCATGCATGAATGTGCTTCATGAATAGTCATTCTTGAGACAAAAAATAGGAGTACTCGCTACAGTTATTTGAAGATGAGGCTTGGGATGGAATTCATGCATGCGGTGGAGCCACGGGGAATTGCAGGTGGTATGTGTATTTTTTAGAGGAGTTACGAGCATGTAGTCCTTGTTAAGTGTGCGGATTTTTTCATTGAAGTCGGTATTAATGATGTAAAGAAAACTGAGTAGTGGAGATTGTTTGCGATTTATGCAAGTACGGATGATAATACAAGAAAGGAGCAGTGGAAGGTGTTGTCGCGTAGGATTGAGGTGGTGGGAGACAGGTGCTTGCTTATTGGGGATTTTAACGGAGAAGGAAAGGGGCAACTATAGGTCCGTGGCAAGTAGAAGGGATTTTTGTGAGTTTATTGTGGGTAATGGGTTGTTGGATTTGGGTTTTATTGGCTATCCATTTACGTGGAGGAATAGAAGAGACGAGGGGCCCATACAACAAAGGTTGGATCGTGCTTTGGCAACGAGTGGTTGGGTTAACATGTATCCTAAGGCGAAAGTCATGCACGAAGTTTTGGAAGGGTCGGACCATGCTATGCTTATTCTGGGTACGGATGTTGCACTTTCTAGTCGGAGGAGACGCTTTATTTATGATGCTTGATGGAATAAGGTGGGAGAGTGTCATGGTGTTGTTGAGACATGTTGGAGGTGTGGGGTGGTGGGGTCCTATGCTTTCCGTGTAGTGGAAAAATTAAGGTGGGTACGGCATGGGTTGCAGGAATGGAGAAGATTGAATGGGCGTAATTCTAAAGCTTCTATTGATGCTTAAAGAATGAGCTAAGGCTAGCTTATAAATCCTCGGCTTTTGCAAGTGCAGATATTCGACGGAAGAAAAGTGAGTTAAAACGCATGATTAAGGAGAAAGAGGTGTATTGGAAGCAAAAATCATGTGTCCTGTGGATCCTGGAGGGGGATAAAAATACAAAGTTCTTTCATGCCCAAATGGTGAAACAGCATCGATGTAATAAAATTATGGGATTGGAAAATACTTAAGGGTTTGGTGTACTGAACCGAGTCAAGTGGATGCAATTGCAGTGACCTATTTTCAAAATCTCTTTCTTACTTGTAATCCGGTAAGGATTTCGGAGATAACAGAGTGCATGGAGGTTAGGATATCGGTTGAGGATACAAAGAAGTTAATGCAGCCAGTGACGGAGGAAGAGGTGCGGAACATTATGTTTCAAATCCCTGTTGATAAATCTCCGGGTCCGGATGGGTTTACTGGAAGTTTTTATCATGAATATTGGGATGTGGGGGTAAGGACGTCGTGAAGATGGTTCAGGCATTTTGGTTCTCTGGGAAGCTTCTGTGGAAGTTAAACCATACTCATCTTGTCCTTATTCCGAATAAACCATACTCATCTTGTCCTTATTCCGAAGGTGGCAAGCCCTCTGTCTATGGCTCAATTGCGTCTGATGTCGCTATGTAATATGGCTTATAAGGTGATTGCTAAGCTTTTGACTAACCGTATGAAGATGGCTATGCCATATATCATTAGCCCAAATCAATCGGCATTTGTGGCTGGGAGACAGATTTAGGACAATATATTGGTGGTGCATGAGATTTTGCATTCTCTTAATCACCGAGGGGATGGGGAAGAGATGTCGATGGCAATGAAATTGGATATGGCAAAGGTTTATGACCAAGTTGAATGGGGTTTTCTTTTGGCAATGATGGAAGCCTTAGGCTTTCCCATGGAATTTCGTCATAGGATTGCGGAGTGTATAACTACGGTCACGTATAGTGTTTTGATTAATGGGGCATCTACGGGGTTTATCCAACCATAGAGAGGCCTGCGGCAAGGTGATCTTATGTCGCCCTTCCTGTTTCTTATTTGTGCCGAGGGATTCTCGGCGTTGCTACGACGGAGGGAGGAATGGGGGTCCCTTAATGGGGTGCGGGTGGCAACTGGTGGGGTCGCAGTATCCCATTTGTTCTTTGCCGATGACACTGTTATTTTTTGCAGGGTAGAAGAGGATGACGTCATGTCATTCATGGATGTGTTGAAGTGTTATGGGGAAGCGTCTGGGCAAGTTATTAATACAGAGAAGAGTTCCTTGTATTTTGGGGCCAATTGTACGAAGCAAAGAAGGAAGAGAATTGCGTCGTGTACCAATATTATGGGTTGACAGGAATTTGGTAAGTATTTAGGGATAACTGCGGATTTTGGATCATCTAAAAAGGAGGTATTTGAAGGGGTTCGTGAGGCTCTGGAGGGACGAATCAATGGATAGGCGGAACAATTTCTACCCCCCGCAGGTAGAGAGGTGCTTATTAAATCGGTGGCTATGGCGTTACCGAATTATGCGATGTCTTGCTTTAAGCTTCCGGTTGGTCTGTGTAAGGAGCTGGAAGCGGCGATAACAAAGTTTTGGTGGATAGGGAATAAAGAGAGGGGTGGCATGCATTGGGTTTCTTGGCAAAAATTGAAACGAAGGAAGAGGACCGGAGGGCTTGGGTTTAGAGGTTTACTGTCTTTTAATTTGGCTTATTTAGCTAAGATTGGCTGGCAACTTCTTCTAAACCCGGAGTCGCTATTCAAATTCTTAAAGCTAAGTACTTCCCAGATAAGCCGTTCTTTGGGTTTTTTTTTGGGGGGGAGTTGGGGTTTGGGGGGGGGGGGGGGGGGGGGGGGGTTGGGGGGTGGGTGGGTGGTAGGGTGGGGTGGGGTGTGGAAGGAGGATCTTATAAAGAGGGACTTTGAGGAGGTAATGTAATACTTGGTCTACCTGTAAGCTTAATGAGGTTCCCAGATAGACTTATGTGACACTATTCAACTAATGGTGCCTATACAGTTCGAACGGGTTATGGTGTTACCGTGGAGATAGGGGAAAATGAGGAGTTTGGAAGAAAAGGGATGAGAGGAGGGAGTAGGGAGGATGTGGGGGACCGGAGTTGGAGGGATATATGGAGATTAGAGGTTCCAAATAAATTGAAATTCTTTATATGGCGGTGCTGTAACCATTCTTTGGCGGTGCGATGTAATCTTCTTAAACGCTGAATGCAAGTGGCTAGTAAGTGTGCTATATGTGGAGAAGCGGAGGAGACGGAGCATCACTTGTTTTTCCAATGTGAGTTTAGTCGTGTGCTATGGTATTGTTGTTCCTTGCAGCTGGATGTGGCATCTTTGGAAGGCAAGGATTTCTGCGAGTATTGGCAGATGCTCTGTGCCCGGTTTCGTGGTAATGACCGAAAGGAGGAATTGATGAAGGAGTGTGTGTTTATCATGTGGCGCATATGGAAGAGCAGGAATGAAATGGTGTTTAAGGGAATCTTGGCTAATCCCATGGAGATGGTGAATTTGGTAAGGGGTCATATCTTGGAGTTTAGAGCTGGGCAATGAAATAAGCGGAGTGAGGATGGTGGTGCCACGAAGGGGAATGTAGACAGCTTTGCAGGGCTACGGGTTCGATAGAAGAGGCCTCATTTTGGGGTGATGAAGATCAATTGTGATGGTGCATGGTGTGGAACGACATGCAAGGGTGGTTATGGATGGGTTTTGCGGGATTTCGCTGGCTTGTTGCAAGCTGCTGGTGGGGAAGGGGGGCTATTCTTTAACTCGGCAGCAATGGCAGAAGCTGCTGCTATCCGTGCAGCTTTGCGGGTCTGTTGCGAGCTGGGTTATGCGGATGTGGAACTTGAATCTGATTCTCAAGTTCTTATTCGAATGCTTACGGGAGAGTAAATGATCGATGCTACTTTGGAATGCGTTATTCATGATACACGTCTTCTGGT
This sequence comes from Pyrus communis, assembly GCF_041283825.1. NCBI lineage: Eukaryota > Viridiplantae > Streptophyta > Magnoliopsida > Rosales > Rosaceae > Pyrus > Pyrus communis. Next base: position 25,462,989 of record NC_142577.1, on the reverse strand, counting down.
ATCTCAATTTGGAAGGGTGAGGTTTGGTTTTGTTAAGCGGTATGGAAATGCTGATGCGCATGTCGTGGCCTCATATGTGGTCTCATATGAAGGTGCTTTTCGTTGGAATGTAATTAACTCGATGTTTTTATTTAATATTCTTGTTCAAATTGTAAACGTTTATGTTAGAATCTAATAAAGTTTACCTTTCATAAAAAAAATAAAAAATAAAAAAGAAGGGAAGGAGAGGAGATAATCCTCCTCAATAATTCAAGGCTTTATACCCGAAAGCGCGACGGAAGCTGAATGACACGTACGCTTGATCTCGTGATCATCAACATCGAGTTTATCTTTAACCCCACGCCGACATAGGGAAAGGAATTAGTATATTTTCTTCAGATGATGTTAATCTAACACCTTTAATAAGGGTAACATAAATCCATACCAAGATGGACTGCTTTTCTTTTGTTTACTTTCCACCATTTTGGCGGAGTGCACACACTGCGAAAACATGTGTAAAATGGCTCGTTTACGTAATCGTGATCAAAATAAGAAGATTCGATTGAGGAGGAATTAAATTGAGAAGAAATTGAAATGAGAAGGAAACATAATCAAATTTCAATTGAAACTGCTTACTTAAATATTCTGGAATCAGAGTAAGAATGAACTTGAGTTCATATAAGTTGTTTACTAATTCATTTGAATCGGAATATAAGTGACTATAACACTAAAATACCTTATTATTTTTTGGAACATAATAAAACCTTAATAAAATAATTACCTTGTAAACATTAGTTATTTGTGCCATTTAGTACTATGGTCTAGTGATATTCATCTTCACTTGTAAGCGAGATGTCTTAGGTTTGATTCTCGCCAAGGGCAAATTTGAACCGTATTATTGCTAACCCTTTGTGAGATTAAGTTCACTTCTCTCCTTAATGTAAACAATATCGTTTGTCAAAAAAGAAAAAACATTAATTTGCTAGCGCTACTTAGTACTACGGTCTAATGGTTTTTCTCTTCACTTGTAAGTGAGAGGTCTTAAGTTTGATTCTCGCCAAAGGCGAATTTGAACCACATTATTATTAGCTCATTGTGAGTCTAAGCTTATCCCCTCCCTATTAGTGTAGATAATATCGTTTATTCAAAAAAATAAAAAATAAAAAAAAGGAAAAAAAAAACCCTTTGCTAGCAGTGGATAGTGGTAGCCGTCAAAAGTGAAATTATAGTAAATACCTAAGGACATAATGGGTAAGAAAAATTGGTTCCAATTCCTCCATACTCTCATAATTGGATAACCACCTCCAATCAAGGAGTCCAGTTCATTCAAAATGAGAAATTGAATTCTTTAATGGACATTTAATTCTGCAATTTGATTTCGGTGATGGGTTTGTAAACACGCCATTAGAGTTTGCAGGAAATAGAATATGGTACACGTACAAACATACTAGTGGAAATATCTCGAAGGCGCATGAACAAAGTTTACTTCAACTACTCAAACTTCAACTTAAAATCTTCCTCATGTTCTAAATAATATTTACTCAAAAAGTAAAAAGGTAGGAGTATTTTTTTATTATTATTATTTTTTAGAAGGAAAGAATTCGAAATTATTACTTAAATTAGGAGAGGATAGAGTTCAAAATATGATCCATAAGTGAAAACCCAACACTTACCAAAATCACACAACCTCGACAAAAAATAGCAATAGTTTGGTACACTAATCACTCATCTAGGCGTTTGAGCGCTCCTCTATGCATGTGCGCGTCTGTGTGTATATATATTGACTACTAATGCCCTGCTTTCGAGACGTCAGGTAGACTGAATACCAAACAATGAAAAAGTAGACCGAGGTATGATCAAAGATTAGAGCAATGATAATGCACCTACGAGGCAAAAAGAGTTTATAGTAAACAAAAGAGATTAACATTTGATCCATGTCTAAAGAAGAAAGCTACAACTCTTAGAACGGCATCACGATAAAGATGGCAAGTATCCCCATTGGGAGTAACACAAATCTACATAAACTATAAAAAATGATAAAGGAATGGAGAAGGCAGCCAAACTTTGCAAGTACGTACATGCTTAATTCTCAATTTGTAGTCTTGATTGTCAAGGAATGGAGAAAGTACCATTGTGATTTTTTCAGCATCTTCGTACAGAGAGTGTTGAGTTTCTATCCACTCGTTCTGAGTTCGAAACTTCTCCATCTTCCAAACTATTGTAATAGTTTTGAATCATCTCCCTTCCCTTAATAACAATAACATAAAAAAAGTTCATGATCCTTGATCAATCGCAAAGCCTTGGCACTATTAATATGCAATTCGGTTCCTCGCTTTGAGTAGTCAATTATTGTTTCATTTAGCTCTTGCAGATGCTCAGCTTAGTAAAACATTGGAGAAGGGAAAGTCAATTTTATGATCTCTTCTATCATTAAAATACACACACACACACACACACACACATATTAAGAGGTAGTTGGTAAACACTTGTCAAAAACTCTAAACAATGTTCAGGAGATTAATTTTTTTGCTTCTATTTTGTGTGCGGCTTTTTTTGTAGCTTTTATTATTGATTGATACGTGTTAAGTTCATGACAGCAAAGTTAATGAAAGTTCAATTTATTTATATTTGTCATTCAATAATAGACAGATAAAGACTATAAATACTGCACACAAAAAATGTGCTAAAAATTTAAACTCTATGTATAGTCAGTAAAGACACGTCACAAACAATTCCTAATTTGTTTTTAGGATAAATCTCAGTTTACTACCCTCCCTCATCTCCTATGATCACAATTTGCATTTGAAAAAACTAATTAGACTGAAGAATTCACAAACCAATTTAATGATTTCAAAATTCAAAATCACCAATTTCAAAAATCCGTATAAACAAAAAATTTCAAAAATATAAACTTTGATCTTCAATCGATCCCAATCAACTTTGCTTATCGAAAACACTACCGATCCTAATTTTCCCAATGTTTTAAGATAATAGAATATAGAAGCAAGGAAGAATCTGATCAAAATTTCAATCGGATTGAATTGAATCGATTTTGATTGACAGAATCAATAATGAAAGGAAAATATGTAATTTTTCCTCGCATTTGCTTTCACGAGAATCGGGAGTGCGCTAAGAATAGACAAGGAGATCTCGGGTCTGCCGAACTATGTCAGCGGGGGTTTTGGGCATGACTTGAACATCCCTTTCATCTTGTTGATGTTGGCACTTTGGCTCCGACGAGGCAGTTTATCCTGCTGATGGTGGTTTTGATGTCGATGTCGCTGCAGTGGTTGCGGTGATGGCTAAAGGAGCTGAGGTAGGCTATGGATCAGAGGAGATGAGGGAGGGTGGTGCGGGTTGCAGAGGAGAGAAGGGAGGGAGTATGGGTGGGGGTTGCAGAGGGGAAAAGGGAGGGTACGAGTTGCAGAGGAAAGAAGGGAGATAGGGGGTTGGGGGGAGGTAGAAGAAGGGTGGGTTTTTTTTTTTTTTTTTTTTTTTTTGAGTTTTTAATTTCCACGTGGACCCCTTAATGACACGTGGTGCTTAGTTATTGTCCATATGAGCGCTACATCATTAGTTAACGGGAGACTTAACATCCAAACTAACATATGTATGAGACTGTCCCAAAATTAACACTTTAGATATAACTGTGAGACGAAAAAAAAACTTCATGTACCAAATGTTGAAAATCACGAAATTTAAAGATAGTAAACTGAGATTTACCCCTATTTTTAACTCCTAAATCTAGGTAGTCCTATATACAACAAAAGAAAATCATTGGTCAAATGAGATGAGAAGACATTAATGATATCTTTGCTAAAATGAAGACATTTACATTATATTCAACAAGTGAAAACTGTGCGCAAAAGTACCATTGTATTCGTTGGGTTTTGAGCATTAATAATTTTTTTTTTTTTTGGGTAAACCTTGAGCATTAATAATTTAATACAGACGTCGAGTGTGAATTTCAAGCCAGCCAGCAAACAAGAAAGAAAAGATGGTATGCATGATGATGTAGATTCTTTATGTCAAAGAAAGCCTTGAGAGTAAAAAGCATGCTTATGATAATTGGATTAGTACTAATTATGCTTGCACATAAAGAAGAGATTATCATCACCTTTTATTTTATTTTTAAGGTCAATATTCAATAATATGCAAAAGCTAAAAACATATTTGTCATGTCACACTCATCCTGCCCATTACATGCTTTGCACACGAATCTTTGACAAAACCAAAGGGAGGGTGGGTATCTTAGGGAAGCGAGATGTCGCTCATCATTTACCAACTACAATTGTGATTTTCAAGCTTTTAACCTCTTGATTTGGACTAGTTGCCCCTCTGATCTCCACCATTACTCATATCTGTATATGGTATTTGGTTATTTGTATATAACTTTAACTTTATTATTATTATAAATAAAAACTTATTATAACACGTAAAAAGATACACCACGTGACTCATGTTTCTGATATTTCCAAAAAGAATTATAATCTTATATAGTAAAAATAAAAGCTTATTTCTAATTTATCATGCAATTTTCGTTGTACACTGTCATGTGATAAGTGAAAAGGAAAGAGTAGATTCGATCTTAGGATGGAGAAGTATTTTTAATTTTCTACACATTGACTAGCAAGTTATAGCCAATGTTTAAAATATCCTGAATATGCTCGATATTTCCATGAAAATATCCAAAAATTAAGAGAACGATATGAAAAGAGGGGGTGAAGTTTAGACTTCACCCCATATACGCGATATTTCCAGAAATAAGTCAATTTTCTCGATATTTTCAAGAAATATCCAATGTTTGTAGACAATTTGTAAAAAGTTTGCAAGAAATATCCATGAGCCTATTTATTCTTTAATTTCTAAATTCTTTCTTGGGTTTTTATCATAAATGATTTCTAAAATTGACCCATCCCATCAAGATGGTCCTTGAAATTGAAAATCAATTAATGTAGTCCCTAAAAATGGGTGTCACAAATCAATGTGGTCCTTCTATTATAATTCCGTCAAATTTTCTGTTATGTTCTGACGCGGTAATATTTAATTTGCGACATCTATTTTCAGGAACTACATTGATTGATTTTCAATTTCATGGATCATCTTGATGGAGTAGGTCAATTTCAGGGACCATTTGTGATAAAAACCCTTCTTTCTTTATGGTATTAGTTTACTTCAATAAAACTTGTACTGCTTTCATGATGAAAATTTCAATCAATAATACTTGTCATTAGAAGGAAGTTTTTCTTCTCGCATATCACATACTTATTGTTTACACAATATCTAATCATTAATTCTTGATTCATACGTGTGTTGTGGCCTCATATGACATTCCATAAAAAATAATTTTAAATTTTCATGTTTTTGAGCAAATTTCCATCATTTTCATTGAAGGCAATCGATATAGATATATGATATATCCATCGATATTTCCACAAATTTGTCTATCAATATTTCCATCGATACCGATATTTTAAACACTGGTTGTAGCCTCTGTCATTATTCTTTTGCTTTTGTAGAACAATGTGACAATTGAAATTTGTAATGTAACATAGAGAAGTTTATAAGAAAACACTTCATATTATTCATGCTGGCCCTACTCGATCCTTAAGATTTAATAACCTATGAAAAAAAAAAAAAAAAAAACATTGGAACATTATGGGAACTCGTTCTTTTGATTTTTAGATGATCAAGAATTTATGTCACCGATTATTGAATTCAATGTTAATTAGAGATAAATATTAAAATACTATAACATATTTATTGGTATTATGCAAGAGTGAATGATCATGCATTCCTTAATCGCTTAATTAGTGATCATAATAACCTTTTTGATGCATTATAACCCTCGAAACTCTCCTCGTTTTCTTTGGGTTCGTCTTTGTTCCACTTCCAATTTTAACGTAAATTCTCGACCGAACTAGAGACCAAATTTTCAAACGACAGGCCATGTATCATTGTGCATTTGAAATTTTGTTGCTGCATTACTCTTCACGTCTCATTACTGCACTCGATCGAACAACACTCTCATTACTGCAACTGCTCATTGGCAGTCATGTGGGATCCCTTAAATGCGTAAAGAGAAATGCTAAGAAGACTCTTTTAAAGTAAGACTCTTTAATTATAAACTGTTTGTCATCTTACAGACGTTAATTCCGTACCAAACATTATAAAACATTGTGGAAAAAAAATAAGATGACAGAAAATTTATTGAAATCCATCTTTTAAAAGAATATCATTAGCATTTTTTTTTGTCAGAATCTCCATAGCATTCTCAATGATTAACTTTTCATTTTGGATTTTTTCCGGGAACAATATTTGGCTACTCAAAGATGAGGAACTTTTACTCAAAATTGTTCGTTGTCAATTTATAGAACTTTGTGTTTATAATTAGAACCGTTCATATTATAAATAACCTTATAAATATCACTGATGAGTCCATATTTTACCTATTCTTAGTTATAGTTTATTGGTTATTTTAGTAGAATTTTGATACTTTATTACGTAATTTCAATGGAGATTCAAATTTTTCTAGAGTAAAAAGTGATCAAACGGATGAATTTTGGAGTGATTTTAATTGGAGGATGTTCGTGAGTCTTTCAAGATGATTTGTATCAAAGTTTCAGATTTTTCTACTTAGCTGTTTGACTGTGGCAATGAAATAAAGGCCCAGCGCGCAGATTTCCCAGATTGACGTTTTTGGACATTTTGGATATTTTGGAAGTTAAGATGGCATATTTTGAGGAATATTCATTCTGAGGATTTGTAGGGGATGACTTAAGCTTTCAAAAGAGATCTTTTGGGACCAAATCGGATTTGATTTGTTCGGTCACAAGTCTGATTTAATGAGAAGTCTGAATTTTAGTTCAAATAGGAAACCTTTTATATTTTGATTTTATTATGTTTCCTAGTTTTATTCTAAGACTTTTTATGGTTTTATTTTGTATTAGTATAAATAAGGTTATTTAGCCATTAGGGTTTAGAAGAGAAGAAAAGAGGAGAATGAGAGGAGGAGAATGCATGCACTATTTTGGATTGATGATCCAAGTTTATTTTCTAGTGTTTTCTTTCCATTTTCTTAATAATATTTTGTTTTATAATTGTTCATAACTAGTTTCTTTTGTTAAGGCGAAGCCTTAAGCCTTAGCAAGAATATGTAGTTTCTTTTCAATTTACTTATGATATTATGCAAGTATGTTTTGATTTATTAATCACCGTTTTAAACTATCTAATTGTCTTAGTGATTTGCGACCATTAGAATATTTAGAAAAGTAATTTGATGCAATTTTGGTCGGAAGGTTCCTTGAAATTGGCGCTGGCTTTTTGTGGGTAATAATTGTAATTTCACTTAGGATAAACACCACATCTTAAGGGTTGCACAATTTTTCAAAGGGTTTTCACAAAACTAAATGAGTCTTTCATGTTTGTATTTGATCCGAACATTTAAACGGATTGCATGTTAGATATACGTTCTATGTTGGAGGTTTCAAGTAGGATATATATTAGGAAAACCTAACCTTCGAAATATGCATGTGTAATTCATAAGTAATTGGAAAAACTACATAGGATTGTTAAGGTGGCGGCAGAACCCTAGTGTTTCTTAGGGCTTTTACAAATTGATTTTCTTTAAATTGTTCTCTAGTTAATTTCTTTAGTTGTTTTTAATTTAAATTCGTTTTTATTATTTTAAATCTAAAAATCAATATTTTCCAAACTTTGTTTCAAATAATTAAATAAGAGTTGGTGTGACATTCCACATCGTCTAGATGAGTGATCCTTAAATATATATTCTCATCCCTACCTAGCGCGAGGCTTTTTGGGAGCTCACTGGCTTCGGGTTCCATAGGAACTTCGAAGTTAAGCGAGAAGGGGGCTAGAGCAATCCCATAATGGGTGACCCACTGGGAAGTTGCTCGTGAGTTCCCAAAAACAAAACCGTGAGGGAATGGTAAGCCCAAAGCGGACAATATCGTGCTACGGTGGTGGAGCAGGCTCGGGAAGTGATCCGCCCCGGGCCGGGATGTGACAATTTGGTATCAGAGCCTAATCCTGGTTGCGTGTGTGCCGACGAGGACGTCGGGCCCCTAAGGGGGGTGGATTGTGACATCCCACATCGCCCAGAGGAGTGATCCTTAAATATATATTCTCATCCCTACCTAGCACGAGACCTTTTGGGAGCTCACTGGCTTCGGGTTCCGTAGGAACTCTGAAGTTAAGCGAGAAGGGGGCTAGAGCAATCTCATGATGGGTGACCCACTAGGAAGTTGCTCGTGAGTTCCCAAAAACAAAACCGTAAGGGAATGGTAAGCCCAAAGCAGACAATATCGTGCTACGGTGGTGGAGCGGGCTCGGGAAGTGATCCGCCCCGGGCCGGGATGTGATAGTTGGTTTTACATACAAATTATTTATTCAATCCCTGTGGAAAATGACATTGTTTAAACTGTTTATACTACAACTACCTTGTACTTTTGCAAATATTTTTAAGTGTTTTTATCCCTATTTTTTCAGGTGGAAAAAATCTTATCAATCACCTCTGCAAAAAATCAATTAAAACTAAGGTTGTTTAGTCATCAAACTGCTTAAAAACAAATGAACATAATTGATAAAAACATTACGAACCGTCTATGTGTCACATCCCTGCCGGGGAGGGACCACTTCCCGGGCCCACTCCACCACCGTAGCACGATATTGTCTGCTTTGGGCCCCCAGCACACCATCACGGTTTTGTTTTTGGAAACTCACACGAGAACTTCTCGATGGGTCACCCATCCCGGGAATGCTCTTACGCGCTACTGGCTTAACTTCGGAGTTCCCATGGAACCCGAAGCCAGTGAGCTCCCAAAAAGCCTCGTGCTAGGTAGGGATGAGAATATACATATAAGGATCACTCCCCTAGACGATGTAGGATGTCACACTATGTATTTGCTACAATAGATTGACTAAATGACTTTAGTTTTAATTTATTTTTTGTAGAGATGATCTTTACAATGTGATTTATAATATGAACGGTTCTGATCATAAGCACAAAACTCTGTGATTAAAATACTAAAAAATTTTAGTACGAATTCCTACTTATTTTTTAGTAGCCAAATATTCTTTTGTTTCCGGTTTCTTTGACGTTAGATTCTGACCTCCTAAATAGTTACTTAAAAAAAATATATATATATATACACACCATGTTGGGGGAGGAACTAGGAACGTGATATTTGCACGCCAATTGCACTCAACTGTCTATACAAAAATAAATAAGCATGATGCAATAATTATATGCTTTCTCTGTTAATTTACAATCTCCCACAGCATGAGAAATTAAATATTATTATATGGAAGAGGCAGAATTAATCATCACGAAAATTATGTCTTGGATAGCCTGAGAGAACATATTAGTGAAAAACATTAAATCCTTGAAAAACAATACTACTGTATGGTTAACAAATTAATCATGGACTAAATTGAAACAAAATATTGTTTATTTACTGAATTAGGAGATCAGCTTTCATGGAATGAATACTTCACCATTCGGGTGTTCAATTCCATGAAAATATATCCTCCTGAATTATATTAGAACACAAGTGAAAATTTAGGCACCAAAAATATCGAAATCCTAACAAAACAAGAGAAAATAAGATGACGTACTGATTAAATATGGCCAGTCAGGGCCACAGTTCCATTTGCACCTGTAAGATACATCTGATCCTACCTTTCCAAATCGTGCTAAAGCCTTGAAATCTCTGCAAGGAAATGCTGATAAGATACGAAAGCCTTGTTCGGCTCACATGAAAGATCAAATGTCACGCACGCACAGTTTAGTGTGTAATCACTGTCTCTGTCTGTCTCTCTTACTTTCATCGGTCTTTTTATTAGTTTTGTTGGGGCATCAAATTTTGTACGTATTCCAGTTAGCCAGATACGATTCTTGTGGTGCAATCTTGTTGTGTTCGAGATCGTATGAATTGCATCATTCATATTTTCAGCAGGGACCGTCTTCTCCCCTCAACGCACGGACCAGAGTCTGTTTCAGCTTTTCCAATGTGGGATAGTGGTGCCCCTTCTCATAAATTCTCACTTTAAAACAGGATTATATGCATACAATTCGCGGGGTCCTTGTGTTTTTAATGAATCTCTGCTTAGATAAATAGTTAAAGTCATAGCCTCACCGTTCCGTTGTTTTGATTGATAATTCTTGTCAAATGTGTGATCTAAATTTATAGTGTGACGATACTAATACGTTAACAATACATTTTAATATTAGATCAAATGACAAAATAAGTTGAAGATTAAATTGAAAAGCACAGATTTGAAAAATCCAAAGTTTTGCCTAATTAGGTTTCGGTTTCAATTTAGGCTTAACTATGTCAAAGAAAATATATGGTGTCACGAGTACAACTCATTGATTTTTTATGAAGCCTGTGATATATGAGATTTTAGGCCAAATTTTATAATTATTATGTTGTTAACTTGTATCAGCCTTTTAAGATCTTAAGACGTGTTTGGTTTTTCTTTTGTTGTTATTTTTAAAATTTGCTCCCGATTTGTAATCTTAAAAAGTCTAGGGTTTGTTTCTCTCATATTATTCATTCAATAAACTTCTAGTTTTTTTCGTAATCTTTGTGGATTCTAATTTACTTTTACTTAAAGATCATCGTTTTATACAATCTCTTTATCGAATTGTGGTCCATTACAATTGGTAATTAATGAATCTGTTGGTGACTTTTGTGGAGAAAATCACACAAAAAAATCATTGGTTTGGTTTTATTAGGGTTTAGACTTTCGAGTAAGAATCTCAGAGGGAGTGAATGTGTGATCTAAGCTCAACTGCAGTCGTCTTCTACATGCAAACTGTAAAAGGGCCCCAAGTCTTATACCACGAGGGTCCCATTTACAAAGAAAGTAGTGAAGTATGTAGAGGAATCCGAGCCTATTGGGGCCCCATATTGTCGGTTGGCCACCCCGTTGGGCAGCATCAAGAGGACCATACCATGACGCCATTTGAGGTGAACCCTCTTTCTCACGTAGGGTGGACATCAACTTATGCTGGCAATGACCTTTACCAGTATTTAACACCACTCATTCTACACCTTACCCTCCACTTATTTGTAAAATATCAAACTTGCCAATTGCCCTAAATTTGAAGATATTTTTAGTTGTAATGTTATTATTTTACTTAAATTATAATATAAAAATATATTTATAGATTAATATACTCTAACAGTAAGACATAAATTCCGTCATTCACTCATATTTTAACACTTGAAATGATACACTATCTGACAAGTGTTTCCAAACGTAAAATTTCTCCCATATTTCTCATTTGCCATTTAATTTGCCTCAAAATATCAAACGTCCCAATTGCCAATTCCCCAAATTTGAGGTAGGCATGGACCATTGTGACAAAGGATTAAAACGAAATGAAACAAGGGTGGGCATTGATCAAGCTATTACAAAGCACATTGATCGAGACTTAACGTAAAATGGGTCTTGTTCTCTCCCTTATCATGCTTGAATATGGTGCAACACTCAAGTAGACAAACGCTTCGACATTTCTCTTTTGATAAATCGATCTCTTTAACACGTTTCACGTATAATTAGTTTGCATGTAACCAACCATTTATGATTGGAGAAGATGCATATGCTCCTCACACCCGCACGAAGTGCATAGGCTAAATCCTTAAAGCGATTCTCGTCCTTGGACGATGCTAGCTTTATAGGTTAAAGTGAGTTTGGAGTTGGGCGAGACAGTGTTAGGAATATAATTATATCAGTGCATTTTTCGCGAGTTCAGGTGGTAATCGGACATGGGAGTCCTTCTTAAGGTCCGTCCCCGCCCAAACTTTTTTAAGGCAAAAGGAAACATGCTGAGAAAACTTGTGGATGAACAATACCAATGTTGCTTTCTATGAAATTAGTTCAACTATCACTTGATCATAACTCGTATGGCCCTACATTGCTGTTGTATATATGAACAGAAAAAGAAAAAAATATCTCAAACCATTAATAATCCGATGTGAAATATTGACCTTCAACCGCCAAATTTATGCATTTTTCGCCTTCATTGATGGAAGTTTAGGACCAAAAACAGCTTTCATTTGTCTATATGTAACATCATGAATAATACTTGCATTCCTTCATTCGGGGTGAGCTCATTCCCCTCTTGCAAATAAAGTATCTTACTTGTACAAAATTCATAATTGAAATCGTTCAATTTTTTTAATCTTCATTTGAAAATCTCCCCACAAAAATTTGTTTCAATTCGAGATCATTTAGTCATTCAAATGTATAGAATAAATCTACTGTGTAAGTACTAAATGATATATTCATGATGAATCGTCCATTTATTTGATGTGTTTGGATGATTAAGTGATCTCAAATTTAAATGGTTTTTTATAGGATTGATGTTCAAATGAAAATTAAGAAATTGAACAATTCTTAACTTCATTCTGTCAAAAAACAATATTCTCAAATAGAAAAATATGAGCACCCTACATTATATTGAATGCAAGTATTATCCTAACACCATATATATTCATAATTCATGCATGTTTCTTCATGTCACACACCAGTAATATTCAAAGCTTCACATTCATGGGCCATATGCTATAAATGCAGAAAAAGGGTAGTTTAGATGATGCAGCCAAAAACAAGGGTAGTTAAGAGAATAGGCATTTTATATGATACGGTGTGGACTATGCAGACTGTAGGTGGAGAAGATAATGGTTAAAAGGCTTAAAGCCTTGATTGAAAAAAGCCTATCTTGAAAGCGATACACGTATCCAATTCCTGCGTTTAGCATCCCTCTTTATTATACTGGGAAAGCTTTAGGGATAATACTTGAATTTTGATCGATTAGTACTACTGTTTAATAGTATTTTTTTTTTACTTGAGGTTTTAGATTCAATTCCTGGCAAATACGAATTTGAACCACATTATTGTTAGCCTATTATGAGGCTAAACCTACTCCTTCCCAGTAATGTAAATAATATTGTTTATTAAAAAAATAACCTGGATTTTGGACTTTGTTAAATTAAAAAAAGAGGGATTACTATCACCTCTGTAAGTCCTCAAAGAAATAGCACCGTTGGCAATTGCAACTAGCCTTTACACGGATATGAATAAAACTTTGTTTCTAACAATTTAACTGTGAATGATAGTGAGTAAAGATGTCAATCAAACAGCCAAAACAACTGGGAAGATTTCAACAAGCTCCTCCAATTGCAAGATAGAAATAAATTTAGAGAAATTTAGAGAACAAGATAGAAATAAATTTAGAGAAATTTAGAGATAGGGATTTGGGAGATAAGGTTTTCAGCCGCCTTAAACGTTCATTTGTATCAATGTCATACAAACCGTCAATCTTGTCATATACTTTTTGGTACATTTCTTCATGTACAATTCACATGAATTGACTCTAAGAAGCATATATGCCACCAACATGTCATATTTAATAAGCGAAAGGGAAATTTTATTTGAACTCATGTAACATCTTTCTACACTCAACTTAAATTTAAATTGTTAATTGTCTATTTTACCCTATTGCATAATTACTATTAAGTACAAAATGAAATTAATAATAAAACTCAAATTTATCAATAAACTCATTAAACCCTACCATCACTTCTTGTTTATCCTATGTTCATTCTGGCTAAAACCCTAATATGTCTTGTAGAGAAAACCAAGTTTTTTTTATTGATGGATGATGATTTTGAAGTTTTGAATCCTCCAACTAAGGTATGACTCAATTTATGAATATTTTGTTCGTTTGATTTCAATTTTTTTAAAGTTTAGAAGATGAGTATTTGGGTTTCAATTTTTTTCATCAATCCTGAATGATTTGTTAAACTTTCTGCAATTGGAAAATTCTAAGGAAAAACTTCATACCAATGTTCTTAGATTATAAACTTCCTTGCTTGTTGATAAATATAAGAGGATGAATTGTTTGATTTATTGCTTATGCATATCAATAGAAGAAAAAAAGGCAAATGTCTGGGTTTGGCAGCAGAAAGAAAAACAAAAAAAGTAACCATGTAAATGCTAATGGGAAGAGGGGGGGTGGGGCAAAAATTAAAAATTTATGAGAAAAGAACATTAACATGAATTAAAATTTTAAATAGCTCGTAATTCATGGGGCATTGCCAAAAAAAATTTCCTATTGTATCTTTGTTTTTTTATTTCATAAACACATCTCTCTTTAGCTTTTCAATTATTTCAAATCCCTCTCTTGTATTCCCTTTTAGAAATTAATAATCGCAAAGCAAGGAGACATACAATATTGTGTATAAAATAGAGTTTGACAAAAATAATCTAAAAAAGGGATGAAGAGGAGAAATATTTTAATATATCGAAAACATGATTCGTGCATATTGAAAAATCTTTGATAAGGAGGAGGCGTCTTACTCCTCACAAATAAAAAATGGTGTGGCAATGATGAGAGATAAGGGCACAAGTGGGCCCTAGACAAGCACGTGTGACTCACCTTTTGTACTGCACACTGTCATGGCCATCCCATATTTTCCTTCCAAGCTACCAAAACCCCTACATTTTCCAGAAAAAATTTCATTTTCTAGGAAAAGTTTTCTTACTCACGAGTGTTTGGCAGCAGTTTCTGTTTTTCTGTAAGCATAATCTTGATTTGTCTACTTGTTTAGAGCAGCTTTGGTTTAGTTTTTTGTTAAAAAATAATTAAATAATTTGATTGACCTGTTGGGGATTTGCTGTGTCTGTGTGATTTGGTTGGGATTGCAGAGTGATTTGGGTTTCTTTGTTTGCATGTCCAGGTCACATGGGGTATTGAATTTGACTGATAGGACCTGGACTTTGCTGTTGTTCCATTTGATCCTGCTTTGAGTCTGAGTTTTGTCATTTTTGAATACTCATTACTGTCACACCCACAAAACAAGAGCTCTTGGTTTTCCTCTGTTCTTGGATACATATCAGATCTCATCCAACAAAAATCCTTCATTTTCTTTTCCTTTTCTGTTAGTGAAAATTTCAGTTTTTTTTTTTTTTAAGGCTGAGCTCTCTTTGGACTAATCTCTAATTAACTAGGGGGAAGGGGGAATTTTAACATATCTGTATAGTTTCAAATGCGTTAAGGAGCTTATGATGTCATAAGAAGAAAACAGAGGAATCAGCCATGAAGTTTATGAAACTTGGATCCCGGCAGGATAATTTCTACACTACTGAGGCTGTAAGGTAAGATTTGTTATGAATTTTCTGGTTAAATATGGAAAAAAAAAATGTTCAATTGATCAAAGTTACTAAAAGGTTTTTTTTTTTTTTTTCTTTTTTTTGGGTTCAATTCAGGTCAGTTTCCTCTGAAGTTTCAAGCGATCTCATAATTCAAGTGAAAGGAAGCAGATATTTGCTTCACAAGGTTCACACTTATTACTTTTCACAAAAATAAATTCTGGGATTTCTTAAAGTTATGTTTTGATGTAATTTAGTTTCAATATCACACATGGGGTTTCTCTAAATTGTTCATTTTCCCACTTGTCACGCAGTTTCCTCTGTTATCCAAGTGTTTGAGGCTGCAGAGGCTCTGCTCTGAGTACCAAGAATCTTCAAACCACCACCTAATCCATCTCCACGACTTCCCCTGTGGCGTCGAGGCTTTCGAGCTCTGCGCAAAGTTCTGCTACGGCATCACAATCACTCTCAGCGCCTACAACATTGTCGCTTCTCGCTGTGCCGCCGAGTACCTGCAGATGACCGAGGATGTCGAGAAGGGAAACCTTATATACAAACTCGAGGTGTTCTTCAACTCCTGCATCCTCCACGGTTGGAGGGATTCAATTGCCACGCTTCAGAGCACAAAGGCATTTCCTCTGTGGTCGGAGGAGCTCGGAATCACATCCAGGTGCATTGAAGCAATTGCCACAAAAGTCCTCACAAACCCTTCCAAAGTAAGCCTGTCACACAGCTACTCCAGGAGGGGCAGAGACGACATTGTGTCTTGCAATGGCGCCGAGAGCCTCCGGCATAACGGTCGGCCAGAAGGCAGGGGATGGTGGGCTGAGGACATTGCAGAATTGGGGATTGACTTGTACTGGAGAACTACGATTGCAATAAAATCTGGTGGAAAAATTCCCTCTAGTCTCATTGGAGATGCATTGAAAATTTATGCTGCTCGATGGTTGCCTAAAATATCGAAAAACGACACTGATAATCGACAAGCAGAGTTGGATTCGGATTCAAACTCTGCTAATGATTTAATCTCAAAGCATAGGTTGATCTTGGAGTCCATTGTAAGTTTAGTTCCGGTTGAAAAATTTGCTGCTTCCACTAGCTTTCTGCTTAAACTTTTAAAGGCAGCCAACATCCTCAATGCTTCTTCTTCTTCAAAAATGGAGTTGGCCAGAAGGGTAGGGCTTCAATTGGATGATGCAACAGTCAGTGACTTGCTAATCCCCTGTGCGTCGTGCGAAAGCACCACACGATATGATGTGGACATAGTCATGACAATTTTGGAGCAGTTCTTGCTGCAGGGGCAGAGTCCCCCAACTAGTCCTCCGAGGTCCAAGCTTGGTTTTGAAAGGAGGAGGAGGTCTCGCTCTGCGGAGAACATTGATTTTGAGTTTCAGGAAAGCCGGAAATCTTCCTCGGCGTCACATAGCTCGAAGCTGAAGGTGGCAAAGATTATGGATGAATATCTTCAGGAGATTGCCAGGGATGTCAATTTGTCCCTCTCAAAGTTCATTGCAATTGCTGAGGCAATACCAGAGTTTGCAAGGCTTGACCATGATGATCTCTACAGAGCAATTGACATTTACCTCAAGGTAATAACAAATATACTAGTTCTCAAACTACATTCATGTTTTACCGTATTATAAGTTATCCGCGCAAGATGTCCATAAAGAACAGAAGCGCATTGATATTGTCGAAAACGAAGAGATAACTTGTCCATACATTTTTGGCAACAATAACATTGACATATTATCCATAACATATTTGATAGTACGTTTTTTTTTCCATTGGTAAACTACTATTGTGTTAGATTTCTAGGTATATTTCAGTGTCACGTTTTCGAATGTGGGACACAATCAGTAGATAACCAACTTTCTTGACCTTAAAATCTTGTCATCTTCATAACTTCTTGTCAGTAAGGATTAGGTCCACAAGAAATTAAGAAGGGGTGAGTCCACATTTTCAATAGCATAATGATCATATTTTTTTCATTAAATTTTGTTCCATGCTCTGATTTGGACTTTATTGATGTTACTTATAGAAGTTTGCTAATTAAAGTTGTTATTGCCTACAAATCAGGCACATCCAGACCTAAACAAAAGTGAAAGGAAGAGGCTTTGCAGAATTCTAGACTGCAAAAAGCTCTCAATGGAGGCCTGCATGCATGCTGCACAAAATGAGCTACTCCCACTAAGAGTGGTGGTCCAAGTTCTCTTCTTTGAGCAAGCCCGAGCCGCCATGGCCGGCGGCAAAGTGACCGAGCTTCCTAGCAACATTAGGGAACTGCTAGCGTCACATAACATTGATCCATCGAGGCCTCCGCCCTCGCTAAGCAACGCTAGCATTGTTCCAGCAGAGGACCAATGGAGCGCTTCAGGCCTGAAATCGCCAAAGTCGAGGATGTCAACTTTACAAATGAAGCTGGCGGAAGATGATGATTTGGACGAAAATAATATGCACCCGGATGGAATTGGGAGAAACTCAAAGATGAAATCTCTTTGCTCACTTCCTACTAGACCCAAAAGAATGTTGAGTAAGCTGTGGTCCATCAACAGAAGTAGCTGTGAAAAGAACTGAGTGATTTTTGTTTAATTTTATCCACCCGGCATTTCATCAAAGTGACTTTCTTGGCATAAGTAAGTGACAATAATATTTTCAGTATAAGTAAGTTTCTCTTCAAGCTCGGATGTGGTAAGATTCCAGAGAGTAGCATACAATAGTATGCTTTTTTCCCTCATTCCTTGTAAACTTACTAGGAACAAAATTAAGAAAGATCAATAATTAATTAATGTTCATGTAATCTTTTGTAATAAGAAAGAAGATTTTGAGGGCATGATCAAGTGGCTGCAGCAAATCTCAATCAGTTGCACTAGATCAGACCATCTGGGGGACCAATTTTGTTGTCATTGTCAATTAATCTGCAACACCTGTCTTTGTCTCCTTGCTGCACCTCCATTCGTTCCCCACCTTCTAATCAGATTTTATTCCTGTGCTGTGAGAGGGAATTCATGTACCTGACTAAATGCACTGCTGTAGTATTGGAATTTATGCAGATTAAATTCCTCAGATTAATAGAAAATTATATATATATATATATATATATTTTTTTTTAATACATTGATATTTTTACACTAGAAGATGAAGAGTTCGACTAAGCCACATAATGAGCAACCTAATTTAATATCGAATTTGCCATCCATGAGATTCGAACCTAAGACATCTCACTTCCAAGTGAAGACGAATACAACCAAACCGTAGTAATGAGTAGCAGAAAATTATATTCTCAAAATAAAGAAAAATAATTATGTATTTTTTTAATTGTTGGTTTAGGGAAATCTTTTGGAAAGTTGAGACAAGGTGCTGTAAACAAAGCACATTGAAAGGATTTAAAGCTAAGAAGTCAAAAAACATACAAGAAGAGACACAAATTATTTACTTTGGAACAAAATCTAAATTTCAACAAGCATACCGCATCATCCAGCCGACACATTCACTTCATGTTTTTTGCTTTTTACAATTTTTGTCAAATTGAAGATGACATCAAACTACCTGGTACTGTGGTACATGGAACTAATCATAATGCTAAAGCCTATTTGGCACCTAGTAAAAGGCTACTCCTGTTTTAATGTGAGCATCCGGCCATATTAGAATGTAAGTATCTAATCCAAAATTACTTGATTATGAACCGAAGAAGGTCAAGATTTTTAAGCAGTTATGGTAGTCTTTCATCCTTTGGTGCCAGATGTTAATGTAAGCTCAGCGCAACTGAGCTTAGTTGACATTGTAAATTAGAGTTTTTGGGAATTACTACTTCGTTTGTATATTCCGTTGTGTGTAATCCTATTTGTATTCTTCAATATAGAGAAGATAAATACAATTTAGAATATTAAATTTCAACTCCTTGAAATTGATTATCTCAGTTCTGGCTTTATAAAGAATTCTTTGAAAGAGCTTTGCATTCTTCCTTCTATTGTGTTCATGGACGTCCTACAAAGGATTAAAAAAAAAATCATTAAAGTGTTGTGGCACCCTCCCGATCTCAATATTGGATCAAAGTAAATACCTGTGATATTGCAAGAGGTTTCCCTGGTTAATTTGGCTGCATTTGGTGGTATCTTTCGGGATTTTACGGGATATTCTCTTGGTTGTTTTGCGGGTTGAATAAGTTTGGCTTCTCCTTTGGACACCGAACTTCACGTTGTTATTCATGTTGTATCTTAGCTTGGGATAAAGGTTGGCATTCATTATGGATTGAGTGTGACTCATCAATGGTTGTTCACCTTCTTTCTTCATCTTTGCCCTTTGACATCGATCCCTTGGAGGGTTTTGGTTAGGTGACATGGTTGTCAAGTTTTATTATCCTCCATGCAGGTTCAGATATCTCATATTGTTTGGCCAATAGTGGTGTTGATCATCTCGATGTTTATTGGTGGGATTCATGCCTTTCTTATGCTGCAATTGCTTATTCTCCTAACCTTTCTCAGCTTCCTTATTATAGGTTTTTCTAAAAGTGATTTTGACCTGTTTTTTATGAATTTTTTAATAGTCAGGGTTTGGATTCACGTCTCACTTGACATATTGTATTTATTTTATTTTATTAAAAAATTCACCTCATAGTCATTGATACCATGTATAATTTTTCAGGTCGACGGGCCGATGACCCACTCCAACAACACTGATACTATCCCCACTTTACTACATGCCCAATCTGTCAGGTGTGAGGTTTTATCACAAAATGTCTCGATTTTAGTTAGAGTGGGGTAATTCTATTTAAATGGCTCTTTCTCCTTCCCTCTGTCCGATGTGGGACAAATGGGTTGCAACACTCCCCCGCACGTGAGACCCCATTTTATGGGTCACACATGAAGATCCACACATCAGCAACCATGCAGAGCCAAGTCGAAGCTCACCCATCGCGCGGGGCCAAAGGGGACCTACCTAATCACGTGGCATCTTTGGCCTACGTGGAGCCATGTCAGGACTCACCCAACAAGTGGGTGTGAGGTTTTATCACAAAATGTCTCGATTTTAGTTAGAGTGGGGTAATTCTATTTAAATGGCTCTTTCTCCTTCCCTCTGTCCGATGTGGGACAAATGGGTTGCAACACTCCCCCGCACGTGAGACCCCATTTTATGGGTCACACATGAAGATCCACACATCAGCAACCATGCAGAGCCAAGTCGAAGCTCACCCATCGCGCGGGGCCAAAGGGGACCTACCTAATCACGTGGCATCTTTGGCCTACGTGGAGCCATGTCAGGACTCACCCAACAAGTGGGGCCAAATGGGGGCCCACCCAATCACGTGGCAGTACGAGCCCGTCCCTTAACTGTGATATCGTATAGATTTTTTCAAGTCGACGGGCCAATGGCCCACTCCATCAACACCGATAGTGTCCCCACTTTACCACTTGCCAAATCCGTCAGATGTGAAATTTTATCACAAAGGGCCTCGATTTTAGTTAGAGTGGGGTAATTATATTTAAATGGCTCTTTCTCTTTCCCTTTGTTTGATGTGGGACAAATGGGTTGCAACAGATTTTGACCTGTTTTTTTATGAATTTTTTAATAGTCAAGGTTTGGATTCATGTCTCACTTGACATATTGTATTTATTTTATTTTATTAATAAATTCACCTCATAGTCACTTCTCATGAGAGCAATGCTGGAGTGAAATTGATTTTACGGTTTATAAAAGAAGAAAAACCTCATATCTTGGCAATAATCTCAATAACTCTCCCACGACGGATATTGGTGAGTATCTGTAGAAGCTGATTCAACCGAAGACAAATGTTACCTTGCTTGCATTTGGATTTTACCTACTTGCATTAATTTTAACCATCTTTGGCAATTTAGTTGAGACTTCCAATCTGCAAGAACAAGTTGGGGTCACTTTCCTTCTCCTGTTGATATGTAAAGTTCCATGGTTGCCATCCAAAATGATTAGAGCAATAGGAATGCCATTGCTATTGTTGCAATGCTAGGAATGTACTGAGTCAGATGCCAATGTATCATTGAGATCGAATTCTGCATGCAGAAACAAACATCTTGCTGTTTGGGGAAGGACTTCAGAGATGGACGGAATTGATCTCGCGTGTGTAACCTTTGAGTTGGTGCTTCATAACATGGTGTTATTTGGCTGGATATAAGCCAAAAGAATTATGTGCGAGATGTGCAGGATCGCACGTCGAGGTAGTACAATAATAATCTAGAGTTACAAAATATCCCGGTATGGTTTGGCTTTACTGGAGGACACCTGCTATGTCCGTGCCACGACACATAATTGTGACCGCGATCGTTGTCCTTCTTGTAAACTAAAATAGAAAGGAACGAAGTTTCCCGAAAAATGTAGAAGTCTTGAGTGGTGAATGATTCTTGGGATAAGTCGCAGACTAAGTCGCTCTCTTTAAAACGTTTCGCGGCTTTGCCCAAAGTGTGCAAACAGTTCACAAATACCACGTCGTTCCTTGGATAAAACAACCCAAAACCTTCTTCTTCTGATGAAGTTCTTCCTTGCATACCAGAAAAACCTTCGAACTTACGCCTTTTCGATATGTTGCTATCAAACCAATATATGTAAAACTTCTATTTTTTTTCACTAAACCTTTCTACAATTCGCATGACATATATATATATATATATATATATATATATATATATATATATATATATATATATAAAGAGACGTTGGGATTACAAAACCGTAAGGAATCAAAACTGTAGGAGTTATTTGGGGTGCAAAACTATAGGAGTTACTTGGGTTCAAAGCCGTCGGAAATCATAAGGAAAAATTAAAACGGACGAGATCCAAAACGGAAAAAAATCAATACGGAATGATTATGGAAGGATTTTGGATTAAGACTTGTTCTTCTTCTCTATACAGAGAAGGAATCTCAAAACATGTTTATGTGGTGCCAATTACTCCTTATTAACTGATAAGGTTAATAGCAATTAACAATTATATACTTAATATTTCTAATAAAACAAAACATAAATACATATATATATGAATATTTAAATAAAAACATAACTGCTCCAACAATCCCCCACTTGTTTTTATTTAAAAACCGTATATCAAGCAACATATCATAAAGCTATGCATAAGTAAAGGTGTTTCTCAATTTGAACCTACACATAGTGTTAGTGATCCATATTATACTAGAATAACTTATAGTTTTGAACTCTATCTCTGACAACACCTCACACACAACTTGATTAAGGTGAAGTTCAAAAAGCCAGCACATTACGGCCATGTGCTTGTATCCCAGTATAGTGAATGCTCTAGAAACTTGCCCAAGACTTCATAGGAAACGACCTTACTTCCACATTCACATAGGTAAAACTATTAAGGATATTCCTGCAGCTAGATATCCCACTCAACATAGAGTATAGACCTTACTAAGAGAAAAAAAATGTCAACCTAAAAACGCTTCAGGATGTCATGCTTCTTAGGGATGGACATGGAATAATATTCCAAATTAAAATGAGCAAGACTTCACTCATATCACTTGTGACTTGTTATTACCCTTTGAACTTATTTCTTGGGATCTCCAGTCTATAAGTTGGGTTGCTATCACAAATGACTCAATGTTTTACGGGCTTTAGTCCCATTCCTTTCGAGGTTTTCCAAACCTTTTCTCGTGTTAGTCCTTTCTTCAAATGATCAACCAAGTTTTCTTCAGACTGTATATGATACACTCGTACAGCTCTATTAGAGAGATAATCTCTTACAGTGCTGTGCTTACGACATATTTGTTGCCTTTTCCCATTATAATAACGGTTTTGCACTTTAGCTATTGCCGATGTGCTATCATAATGGATCAAAAATGCTGGAATCAGTTTCTCCCATAAAGGGGTATCTGACAGTCGGTTTCTCCCATAAAGAGGTATCTGACAGTAGGTTTCTCAACCATCCTGCTTTTTTGCTTGCCGTAGCTAACGCTATTAATTCTAACTCCATAGTAAACTGAGCCAAGATAGTCTGTTTCTTAGACTTCCATGACACAACCCCACCACCAATACTAAAAATATATCCACTAGTGGTTTTAGAGTCATCTAAAAAGGGTATTCCAATTAGCATCACTGTAACCTTCTAGGACAACGGGAAACTTCTCATTGTGTAATATGAAATTCATCGTTCTTTTAAGGTATCTCATAAGCCTCTTTATAGCATGCCAATGCTCCAAACTAGGTCTGCTAGTAAACTTGCATAAAACTCATACGGCATAAGATATATCAGGCCTAGTGCAATCAGCAACATAACGAAGGCTACCAATAATACTCGCATACTCATATTGTTTAACAGTGTCACCAGTGTTCTTGAACAGTTTTACACTAGGATCATAAAGAGTCCATGCTGGTTTACAATCGAAATAATTATACTTTCTTAAAACATTTTCTATGTAGTGGGATTGATCTAAAGAAAACCCATTTTCGGACCTAGTTATTTTCAAACCAAGTATAACACTAGCTTCACCCAAGTCTTTCATATCAAAATTAGCACATAATAAAGATTTGACATTATTCACAACATGAATATTCGAACCAAAAACAAGCAAATCATCCACATATAGGCATATTATAGTGCACATATTATTTTCAGACTTATAATAGATGCATTTGTCACTTTCATTTATTTTAAAACCATTCGAAGTAACCAAACAATCCAATTTTGCATGCCATTGTTTAGGAGCATATTTCAATCCATAAAGAGACTTGTCTAACTTGCAAACTTTATTTTCTTGTCCTGGAATAATAAAACCCTCTGGTTGATCCATATATATTTCTTCCTCTAATTCACCATATAAGAAAGCTATTTTAACATCCATTTGGTGCACAACAAGATCATGAATAGAAGCTAAAGCAAACATTACGCAAATAGATGTTATTCTAGTCACAGGTGGATAAGTATCAAAGAAATCAATATTTTCTCTTTGTCTATAGCCTTTGGCAACAAGTCGGGCTTTAAAATTTTCAACTGATCAGTCATGTTTACTTTTTTGTTAAGAATCCATTTGCAACCTATTGTTTTGCAACCAGGTGAAAGACCCACCAAGTGCCAAGTTTGATTTGACCCCAGGGAGTCCATTTCATCATTTATAGCTTCTTGCCACAAATCTGCATCTAAAGAAGTTAAAGCTTCTTGAATTGTATTAGGATCTTCTTGTAAGTTATATACATGAAAATCAGGCCGAAAATCTTTAGTTATTTGAACTCTTTTACTTTTCCTAGGTTCTAATGCAGCTTGACTATGTTCTACAACAATAGGTTAATAAATTTTAGAAGAATTAGAACCCCCACTGTAACATCCCACATCGCCTAGGGGAGTAGATCTTGTAAGTCTTATATGTATATTCTCATCTCTACCTAGCACGAGGCATTTTGGGAGCTCACTGGCTTCGGGTTCCGTAGGAACTCCGAAGTTAAGCAAGCTCGCGTGAGAGCAATCACAGGATAGGTGACCCACTGGGAGGTTCTCGTGTGAGTTCCCAAAAACAAAATTGTAAGGGCGTGGTAGGGGCACAAAGCGGACAATATCGTGCTACGGTGGAGTCGAGCCTGGGATGTGATGAGGGCCCGGGCCGAGATGTGACAATTTGGTATCAAAGCCAATCCCTGGCCAGATATGTGCCGACGAGGACGTCGGGCCCTAAGGGGGATGAATTGTAACATCCCACATCGCCCAGGGGAGTTGGATCCTATAAGCCTTATATGTATATTCCTATATCTACCTAGCACGAGACCTTTTGGGAGCTCACTGGCTTCGGGTTCCGTAGGAACTCCGAAGTTAAGGGAGTTCGTGTGAAAGCAATTCCAAGATGGGTGACCCACTGGGAAGTTCTCGTGTGAGTTTCCAGAAACAAAACTGTGAGGGCGTGGTAAAGGCCCAAAGCGGACAATATCGTGCTACGGTGGAGTCGAGTCCGAGATGTGGTGGGGGTCTGGGTCAGGATGTGACACCCACTATTTCGAAGATTAAAAGGAAAATTATTCTCATAAAAATCAGCATCAAGTAACTCAATTATGACATGGTTTTTCAAATCATAAAATCTATATGCTTTGCTATTACATGTGTCACACCCCAATCCCGACATACGTCTAGGATTAACACGTGACGTCACCAAATACCCGTAACTCTAACATACCCCGCCTTTGGGAAATGGCAAAACACAACTTAAGATCCAATTAGGCAATAATTCTTCGTAGACTTTATAGCTGCATCTAACATCCTCGTTAGACTGCTTATGTACCCGAAATAGGGATCAAGCCATTCGTAGTTCATTCAAACATTATCCTTAACTTTTATCACAGTACTTTTAAGTGGAAAATCATAGCACTCACCAATCAATTATTAGAACTTGACATGCTTGAAATTACCAAGTTAAAGGTTACATAACAATCCCACATGACCATTAGCATTTCCACTTCATCCATCACATAAACCATCATGTTTCTCCACATAAAATCACAATACATAGCATGTAACCAATTAAAGAATCAACAAAGCACAATATTATTTTCTAGCCACATCAATCAACTAAAATAATCATACTAATAACAATCATATCCATTGTCATTTCACAAACCTGTCAATTAATCAATTCATGAATCAAAGATGCAGGATCTTAGCATTTAATTACGTCAATGAATACAGTAACATATCATTTCATAAATTTAACCAATGAACTCTATATAATTCCCTACTTGGATTATCAGTAATAACATGGTAATTCTAATTTGTATTCACAAGATCTATTATGGGTAATTCTCATTCACTCGAATCTAGGATACTAAGATAACCTTATGGAAATGAACAAGAGCAAGGATTTCGGACCACTCAATGGAATCCAACAACATCGGGTTCCGGGCCACTGAACGGAACCAAAATACCAAACAGTTTCTTGTAATCTACCCAGACCTGTCATATGTCAAATTAGTGCCTCAAGGGAATGGTGCACTGGTAAATCAGAACTCGGTTAAGCTGTGAAGCTCAGGTGAGTGACAATAATACAAGTATGTGATATTCAATAAAAACAGACCATCGATCACAATCTATAAACATCGAGTATAGAATCATGCTTTATGAAATCATAATCAAGTCACTGAAAAACTCTGAAGGAGTCATCCAGACATCTAACAGCTTTTCCCATTCAAACCACTAAGATTCCCAAAAATCATCGTTCATATGTGCATTAAAAACTAAGGCTAGAAGGACGTAGTTCGGCCGAAGCATGCATAAGTAACCAAATAGGAAGTGGCCCCTTATCGCGGATTAACCAAGCAGAACCAACCCTGCAGTAACCAAATAAGCAGTGACCCCCTATCGTGGATGAACCAAGCAAAGTCACTCCTACGCATCTGTTAGGCAGATTCTGGACCACTCAATGGAATCCAACAACATCGGGTCCCGGACCACTCAACGGAACCAAAATACCAAACGGTTTCTCGTAATCTACCCAAACCTGTCATATGTAAAATCAATGCCTACATCAAAGGAATGGTGCACTGGTAAATCAGAACTCGGTTAAGCTGTGAAACTCGGATGAGTGACAATAATACAAGTATGTGATATTCAATAAAAATAAACCATCGATCACAATCTATAAACATCGATTATGAAATCATGCTTTATGAAATCATAATCAAGTCACTGAAAACTTCGAATGAGTCATCCAGACATTCAACAGGTTTTCCCATTCAAACCACCAAGATTCCCAAAAACCATCGTTCATAAGTGCATTAAAAACTAGGGCTAGAGGGACGCAGTTCGGCTGAAGCCTACATAAGTAACCAAATAGGAAGTGGCCCCCTATCGCGGATTAACCAAGTAAAACCACCCCTGCAGTAACCAAGTAAGCAGTGACCCCTTATCGCGAATGAACCAAGCAGAGTCACTCCTATGCATCTGTTAGGCAGTGATCACCTATCGCGGATTAACCAAGCATGATCACCCCTAAATGTGTGTATATGGCTATACCAAAGATATAAGGATCACCTATCGCGGATTAACCAAGCACAATCCATAGAAAATATGGTCCCCTATCGCGAATTAACCAAGCAAAGTCACTCGTACGAAATTGTTAGGTAGTGATCACCTATCGCGGATTAACCAAGCATGATCACTCCCAAGTATACATGGCTATAAGGATCGCCCATCGCAGATTAACCAAGCGCGATCCATAAAAAATATGGTCCCCCATCGCGGATTCACCAAGCAGGACCATCCATGTACCACTGCTACATGGTGCAGACTCGGTGTCACCTAACCCCGTGACATTAGGGTAACGGTCCCTTACTAGCCCTCGCATTTCTCAACATTTCAAATGTTTATTTATAACACAATTCATAAACATTTCAATATGCACTTCAAATCACCTTTTCTTAAATATTACCAATCCATGAATCAATTCACATTTGATAAAATAGATTGATGGCCAATTATAAAAGAATCACATTCTCATAGAAAACACATTTATAAAACCAAGTCACATTTTCATACTAGTAACCATACATATTATTTCTCATCTATGCAATCAACATTGTAAGGTTTTATGCATATGCTTCGTAACCTTCTTTCTCTATCCTTTAATAAACCAACTTAAAGTTAATGGTTTTCAACTTAAAACACTACCTCTTCACTCCTGCCACTACCCCTTTTTGACATGTAAATGCGGCAAATATATATATATATATATATATATATATATATATATATATATATATATATATATTAAGAGAAATTGGTTCGTTTACCATTGATTTAAATATAAATACTAGTAAACAATCTAAACTCTCAAACCCCAACCAAACACACTCAAATAAGCACAAAATTAACAAGGATGTTATTTCAACTAGAATTCCCTTCTAGGCCTAGATGCTTGGTAACGAAAGTAGCATTTCATATAACAAAACTCTAAATCCAGAAGGTAAAACCATTTTCTTGTTAATCGATATAACAAAACAGTGATTTGGTTTAACTCAATTTAATAACCTTATCAATAATAGAACTTAATAAAGATCCGCATTAACATTTGGTTGTTTACTAACAATTAAGTTTCAGCATCCACATCCAACAATTTCATAGAACAAACTAAGCGTAAGTTCTCTTGGGTAATAAATCAAACACCTTGCAAGCATACATGAATTTATCTACTCAACCAAAAATATCCACTTGCCAGCACCCACAGTTTCACACTCTTCAACACCCAAAAATATCAACAACCACAATCATACAGATCAACAGAATTCTAAATTTATAAAAAAAAAAAAAAAAAAAAAAACCTCACCACTTGCCAGCACCCTTTGTTGTTGTTGTTGCAATTGGATGACCACCGTTGCAATTTGAAGCGAGATTCTCCCTTTGCGGCTCTGCCTCAGAGCAAGAGTGAGAGTGTGGACCTCCCCCTCAATATTTTACAATTCTGGGGATTTAAGTTTTGAGAATCCTTTTCCTTCTTCCCACTTGGAGTTAATGAGATCATCTGGAAGTAGAAAACAGAGAAAGTTCCAGAGAGTTCCTCCGAATGAGAGTCGGGATTTTTTATTTTCTCCCCCCTCCTCCCTGATTGGTTGCTGCCTTCCTCACCTTATTTTCTGATTGGTCCACAAATACACATGCCTAATTGACCTCCTGCCATTTGTCTAATTGGTCCACAATCACTAATCCGATTCATCTTCTTTCCCACAAGGTGAGAGTTTAAATAACTTAAAATCTAAATTTTAGAAAAACAGCTTCAAATGTCTGTAATTATATTGTTATAACCCGGACTCACAAACACCTTTCGCATATGCGCTCATGGTTTCGAGATTTATTCGAAAACATTAATTGTGACCTCGAAAGGACTACAGATTTTAAATTAATTAATTTCCAAACTTCAAACTTCGTAATTAGTTTAATTCAAATCTAAATTCAAATAAATTAATATAAATTCCCTAAAAATAACATAAAATTTCAATAATAACAATACGTAGATTATAACAGTGAAATCCGGGAACGGGATTTTACAACATGCATAACCAATAAAAACACATTCATATGCTCTACTAGCCAATTTCGATCTTTTTGGATCAGGTTTACGAACATAAGCTAAACAACCCCAAGTTTTGAAATACAACACATTTGGTTTCTTATTTTTACAAATTTCATAAAGAGGGATATTCGTTTTTGAGTTAGGAATTCTATTTAACACATAACATACAGTCAACACAATTTCACCCACCAATAAGAAGCAGCTCCAGAACCAAGTAAAGTAGCAACATCCAATTCACAAAGAGTTCGATTTTTTCTTTCCACTATACCATTCATTTCAGGAGAATAAGGAGCAGTAGTTTCATGAATAATACCATATGAATTAAACAAACTAATACATTCAGTGGATTCATATTCTTGTCCTCTATCACTACGAAATCTTTTAATCTTACGATTAAATTGATTTTCAATTTCAGTCAAGAAAGTTTTGAACATGTCAATAGCTTCACTTTTATTTTTCATAAGATAGACAAAACAATAATTCGAACAATCATCAATAAAGGTAATAAAATAACGTTTTCCACTTCTAGTTAACACTCTATCAAATTCGCATATATCGGGATGAATTAAGTCAAGTGGTTCAGATACTCTATTAACAGATTTATGCGAAGTTCTAGTGATTTTAGCTTGACTACAATCTTAACATTTTTCAAAATCAGTCAATGATAAGTTGAGTAAAAAGCCTAAGTTACTCATGTTCTTAACCAAGCGTTTTTTAACATAACAAAGTTTAGCATGCCAAGTATTAAAAGAAGACAACA
Organism: Pyrus communis; assembly: GCF_041283825.1. Classification (NCBI taxonomy): domain Eukaryota; kingdom Viridiplantae; phylum Streptophyta; class Magnoliopsida; order Rosales; family Rosaceae; genus Pyrus; species Pyrus communis. The sequence goes on along the minus strand of NC_142577.1, from coordinate 25,433,041 downwards.
TGTAAGTAGAAGTAGACATTTTATTAACATTCAGTTTAAACATTCCATCAGTAGCATATCAATTTCCCACAAAAACCCCATTTTTAGTAAGAGTACATGTATTTACTCCAATGGTTTAAGTGAATCCAGCCTTGTTGAGAAGAAAGCCCGAGACCAGATTCTTCCTTATCGCTGGAGCGTGCATCACATCTTTCAGTATCAATGTATTTCCAGAGATGAACTTCAACTCCACCTCTCTAGTACCAGCAACATCAGTTGAGTGCTAATCACCCAACAACACATTTCTTCCCTTAGCCACATAATAGGTCTTGAAAGAGAACAATTGTAGCGAACATGGCGAGAAGCGCCAGTGTCCACCCACCACCCCTCGAATCCATCAACAAAGTTGATTTCTGATATCATTGCAATCAGTTGCTCTTCAACAAGATTTCCTGAGAAGCAAAGTTTTCCTTATAATGCACGGCATATTGAATTCGTCTTAAAATTGTTGTAAACTGAAATAGAAATGAACGAAGTTACCCGAAAAATGCAGAAGCCTTAA